>NW_018164444.1:9024923-9036802 GCF_001263595.1 Phalaenopsis equestris
TTTTTTTGAGAAAGCTCAAATGCTAATATATTAAAAGGAAATAAAGATATATATAGATTATGTGAAAGGGCCCAAGCATGACACCTTCCCCCACAATAACCATCACATACAAATGATTCAAAAAAAAAACAAAAAATTACAAGAGACCTAAAGAAAAAAAATAAAAATGCCAAAAAATATAGTATCAGATAGCTAGAGAGCAACCTAATTTTAATTTATCTCTATCTCTAGTTCTAGGAAAGGAGCCAGCTAATAAATTGATAAAATAAGTGTCATTCATTGCCAGTAGTGACCAAAATATCATCCAATAAGTTTCCAAGCTCGAGTCGGCCTCCAGTCTTCTTCTTCCTCCTGAAATAAACTTGTCATTCCTCATCCGAAGTTTGGCTTGCCTGATCAGTGGATTGGTCTAGTGTGTCGGACATGTGTAGGATGTTGAACATTAGAAGTAATTGCTTGTTGTACCAGCTGATCTTAAGCACTCTCGTGTGTCTTGACATGTAAGTGAGTCTTTTTCAATAATAGTGAGTGGTATAAACACTTTTGGATATGTACCTGTAGTATGATGTCTTCATCAGGAACTGCGATGTTGGGTAAATGATCGGTTTGCACCTTTTCAGCAAGGATGGTAGGTGGCTGATCTTTAGCGATATCCAAAACCTGTTTCGTGGTAGTTTTCTCTCCATATGGAACAAATATGTTCAAAGTAGTGGAATTAGATCATCCTTATTCACTTGATCTTTAGATTTCAAATTCACTTGATCTTTAGATTTCCCTTATTCACTTGATCTTTAGATTTCAAATTAGGATGAAAATTATGACATTTATCAAGTGTATTCCCAAACATCTTACAATGAGAACAGTAAAGTGGTCTATGCTCCATGATGATTTGTTGTCAATATCCATTATGAGTTGTGATTATGAGTTGTGCCCAACAGCCCAACAAGACTTCAGTAATATCAGGTAAAGTAATATCTCTTTCCACAAGTATTCTGGCCACAGAAGATCTGGTTAGGTTGAAAGTCAGTGGATCTAGCTTCATAGCGTCACTAAGTATGACCCCAATAGAGTAATGAACCTGATGAAGACCTGGTAGACTGAACCATACCGGTACAGTAGGAGGTTCATGATTGCGGTTAAAATCAGGAGAGCACTTGAGTTGCTTCATTGATTTACCAGCAATGCTGAGATATTTTTGGAGAAAATTTGAGTGTAGTCTTCAACCACGGTTAATTGAATCAACACATGTCTCCCATCCATGAGCCTCACTTTCCAGTTTACTGCTAACTTGAGATCATCAAAACTTTTCCTGATAACTTCCATAGGTGGGTGCTCCCATTAAATTTTTTTAATAAGAGCAAACTTGGATTTGTCAGTCATGATTGAAATTTCTATCTCCGCGAAAGAAGTGTTATTTTCTCACTTTTTCTGCTCGCATTCTTAATAAATGGGCAGTCATCTGTACCATCACGATATTTCTTATGACTTGAAGAGAAGACAACTACCGTTTCCACCTGAAGATTACCCACCACGTGGGCAAAAGAGGCTTTGTCAGATTCAACCGAAGAAGCTTCATCACAACAATTAGAAGCCCAGCCAAGTCAGTCAGAGGGCAGGAATGACGAGCCAAAGACGGTCAAGAACCGAAGAGACCAAACACTCGGTGCTGTCGAGCTGAGTCAAGAAGGAAGACAAAGGAGGAAATGAGCACGCGACCCCTTCCCGTCTTCCGTGAGATGTAATCAAACAGAGACGACAAGATGTAAACTCTGTTGGCTTCGAATAGAGACGACAAGACGCGAGACGACGACGACGAAGACAATGGAGAGACGAAGCCAGAGAAATGATCTTAATGCGATAAGGGTTGCTAGGGTTCGACATGGGTCGAAACCCTAGCAGAGTCGGGCGTGGGAGATGACATCTTTACATGAGTTCACATTATGTTATTTTATATTAGAACAAAATATACTCAAAATATACTAAAAAATTAAGGATTTATCTTTTAATAATTAAAATTGTTTACATATTAATATTTTATATTTTATAACAAGTAATTTATTATTATTTATCTTCTAGTTGTTCATTTTATTAGAACACTAGTAGGCATATACACTAGTCGTTTAGGCTTGTGGAAGGTAGATACTTGAATATAACTATGAGGTAGCTACATTAGAATATGGGAAATTGCATTGTTGGTACATTCATAGTGGTCGAGGTATTTTTCCCTTTCTAGGGCTAAAAGGCCTTTTTCTTAAGTGAGGATAGTTGCAGTTTCATAGCACCGATCTTAATTTGAGGAGATGGGGACTCTTTGCCTGTACTATTTGAAACCAGGTTGCAGGGGAGAGATTTCAAGTTTGCTTATAGCTCATTGTTTTAATAGATATTTCTATTAAGTGATTTGTCACATGCTTCCCAACAACAACAACAACAACAACAACAACAACATCAAACCTTTATCCCGCTATGTGCGGTCAGCTATATGAATCCTTTTTCTCCAATGCGTCCTATTGAGTGTCATATTTTCATCTAATTCTAATAGATTAAGATCATTTTTATGCCTAAATCTATTTTGGTCTACCTCTGCCATTCCTAATACAAGTTGAATCTAAAATATCTACTCTCCTAACTATATCATCGGAAGGTCAACGTTTAATGTGACCAAATCATCTAAGACGACACTCTCTAATCTTGTCCGCCACTGGAGCTACACTAACCCTATCAGGGATATATTCATTCTGCATTTTGTCTCTAAGTGTTAAGCAACTCATCCACCCAAGCATTTTCATCTCATCAACACCTAATTTTGTTTTATGCTTCACTTTTAAAGGCCAACATTATGCGCCATGGAGCATTGCGGGTCTCACCACTATCTTATAATATTTTCCTTTAAGTCTAAGCGGTACTTTTCTATGAAACAATAGACTCGATGCATTCCTCCACTTCAACCAACCAGCTTGAAATCTACTAATATCATCCCCTTCTATATCACCATCACTTTGAACAATAGACCTGAGATATTTAAAACGTTCACACCTTTTGAGATATGATTACCCATAATTTCAACTGTCACTAGAGCTACCAGAAGGCTTTAAAGAAAACAAATGGTGGAAAGTCTGCAGGACTTGATGATATCCCAATTGAAGTGTGGAAATATATAGGAGATTTGGGAGTATTTTGGTTTACTAAACTCTTTAATATTATTTTAAAAACTAAAAAGATGCTTGAGGAGTGGAGGAAGAGTATTTTTGTCCCTATTTTTAAGAATAAAGGGGATGCATAAGAGTATGCAAATTATAGAAGAATTAAGTTGATGTGTCATACATTAAAGTTATGAGAGAATTTAAAATTATGGGAGAGGGTAAAATAGGTTAAGATGTACTACAAAGATTTCTCATAATCAATTTGGATTTATGCCGGGCAGCTCTACTATGGAAGGTATGCATTTATTGAGAGGTTTGATGGAGAAGTTCAGAGATAATAAGGAGAATCTACATTATTAATTTAGAAAAAGCTTACAATAAGGTTCCAAGAGATATTCTTTGGAGAGTTCTTGAGAAGAAAAGTGGTGATATGACTTATATTCAAGATTAAAGATATGTATACTAGAGTTGCTACTTGTTGGTGTTCAAACTAAAGGAGGATTGACCAAATATTTTCCTATTTCTGTTGGATTGCATCAGGGATCGACTTTAAGCCCATATCTTTTTTCTTTAATTATGCATGGTCTTACTGGACATCTATAGGAGGATGTACCTTGGTATATGCTTTTTGCTGATAATATCCTTCTCGTGGATAAAACGAGAGAAAAAACTCAAGAAAAACTTGAATTATGGAGGTCTACATTGGAGTTTAAAGGCCTTCATTTAAATAAAACTATAACTGAATACATGAAATGTCACTTTAGTAGTAGTAGCTCTAGTGACAGAAGTGTGACTTTGGGTGATCAAAGTATTAAAAGGTGTGAACGATTTAGATATCTTGGGTTCGTTGTTGAAAGCAATGGTGATATAGATGGGGATGTTAATAGTAGAATTTAAGTTGGTTGGTTGAAGTGGAGGAATGCTTCGGGCCTTTTGTGTGATAGAAAAATACCGTTTAGACTGAAAGGAAAGTTTTATAAGACGATGGTGAGACATGCAATGCTCTATGGTGCTGAATGTTGGCCTTTAAAAGAGAAGCATAATAATAAGTTAAGTGTTGCAGAGAAGAGAATGATTATGTACATGAGGGACTTTACACTTAGAGACAAAAAATGAATATATCTATGATAGGGATGGTGTAGCTCCTGTGACAGACAAAATTATAGAAAGTCGTCTTAGTGGTTTGGTCACATTAAACGTCGTAGATGTTTTAGATTCGACTTGTGTTAAGAAAGACAGAGGTAGATCTATGAAGACTTGGGCTTATTGTATAAAAAATGGTACTAGAACTAAATGAAAATATGACACTAAATAGGACGCAATGAAGAAAAAAGATTCATGTAGCCGACCCCGCGTAGTGGGATTAAGGGCTTTGTTGTTGTTGTTGTTGTTGTTAACTCTTTTTCTAGTCTTATCCACAAGAAGGTTGTCATTAGCGAAAAGTATGCACCAAGTTACATCCTCCAGTAAATGTCCAGTAAGAGCATCCATAACGAAAGTAAAAAAGATATGGGATTAAAATTGATCTCTAATGTAATCCAACTGAAATAAAAAAAATACTTGGTCAATCAACATTTTCTTTGAACACAAGTAACAACTCTAATATACATATCCTTAATGACTTGAATATAAGCCATATCAACACCTTTCTTTTTTAGAACTCTCCAGAGGACTTCTCTTGGAACTTTATTGTAAGCATTTTCTAAATAGATAAAATTGACATGTAGATCCTCCTTACTCTCTGTACTTCTCCATCAAACCACTCAATAAATGTATAGCTTCCATAGTAGACCTGCTCGGCATAAATCCAAACCAATTATAAGAAATTTTTTTATCACGTCTTAAGCTATGTTAAATTACCCTTTCCTATAAATTTAAAGCATGATACATCAACTTAATTCCTCTATAATTTTGACATTCTTGTGCATCCCCTTTATTCTTAAAAATGGGAACAAAAATACTCTTCCTCCACACTTCGGGCATCCTTTTTGTTTTGAAAATACTATTAAAAAGTTTAGTAAGCCAAGAAACTCCCAAATCTCTTAATTATTTCCACACTTTAACTGGAATATCATCAAATCCTATTGATTCTCCACCCTTGATTTTCTTTAAAGTCTCTTGAACTTCTTTTTTACTAATGTGATGGTAAAAATAAACGTTTTATTATTATTAACAATATTAAAATCACTATCATCGATCATATTTTCAAAAATTTCATTCAAAAATTTATCAAAATAGCTCACCCGCCTAAATTAAAAATCTTCTTCTAAAATACTGAGGAGGCTTTAAAGAAAACCATACCTTTTAAAATTTGTAATCAACTTGAATTCTACACGGTGTTTATATTCTTACTAGTGAATTAAAAAAAAAAACAAAATAATAATGCAACCAAAAAGGAATGATATGTTAATTTGTAGACCACAGTTAGCATATGTACCTCAACAAAGGAGAAGTGATAACCAGATCAATCTTCTTATTCAGCCCACATGCAATGACATGCCTATGTAGATTATCAACCTGATGAAGCGAAGCATTACAAAGTTTCACTTAGATCCATAAAAATATTTTTGTAATAACCAATGTTTGTAGTATATGATAATTACAAGTGGGAATTTGAGTGTGATAATCAACAACCAACATCAGGCAAATTATCAACCCGGTGCGGTGAAGCATTACAAAATTTCAGTCAAAGCTCAAAAGAAGATTTTATGAACATCTATGTTAACATACCATTTAAATTCCAATATAAACACTATGTAGAAATTTTAGGGCGTTAATCAACAACCTAAACAACGGAGCATTACCAAAAAGAATTTATAAATACATTCACATATTGGCAAATAAAGAGCATGTGCATTTCATTAGAAATGAAGCATTTTGACTGAAAATCAAATAATAAAATAAGCAAAAAGAAAAATAAGTTACCCACAGTAAAAAGGCACAAACATGGGCACAACATGGTAGCTCATCTGATAAAAAAAATCACAGTAGAGCCACCATGCCCAGATGTCTACTAGATTAATTTTCACAATTTCACATATAAGTTCATATTAATAAAAGAGCATGACAATATATAGAAATAGAATTTAACCAAGAATTATTTATAAAAAAAAATTCAAGAGAGACATCTGCTGAATATAGTCCATGAACAGTCCCATAAGTGCAAACTAGTTCTTAAAACCCCAACAAGCATAAAATTGAGACTGCACAGCAAATTCACAAGTAAACCCCACATTGCCAACAACAAAATCAGCAAAAAAATAATTAAAAAAAATAAAAATAAAAAATAAAAAATAAAAAGAAAAAAAATCATAACATATATAGTTCAAAGTGTACCCTTACTATGTGGACTACAGAAGCAATACAAAATAGTAATAAAAATATGGAGCCATGAAAACTTTAACAAAAATGAAAATGAAAAATGACAGGATATGAGAACGCAAATAAAGTAATTTAAAAAAAAATTAAAAAAATTATTTAGAACTTCGATAAAATAAATGCAGCTAACTTTATAGAAAGCTTGCTTAACAAAAGAAAGGAAAATTTACAAACATACCAGTATTTACATATCCAACACCTAAAATTCAATTTTCACATATACACCACCTTAACTATGCATGAAAAGGTGTATTTCACTTCTAAATGTTAAAATAGTTTTATTTTTTATGCGATATGAAAGATTTGGGTGGTATAAATGTAAAAAAGTAAAGTTTAGGTGTTGAGATATGTAAATACATAGGGATTGGGTAGTATGCCCAAAAAGAAATCACCAAGTAATGGAAACCTTCTCAGCTCAAGGCCTACATTCATTGCCAGAAAGGAGAACTTGTTACACTAAATCACTCCTTTCTATTTTTAGATGAATTAAATCCAAATGGGATCAACTAGAGATTCTAAATGAAGTTCGTTCAATAAAATATAGCAAGCATATACAGTAATACCATCCAATTGTAAGATGCATTTGAGTGATCATACCAAGAAAACCAAAATTTCGTTTCTCTGTTTGCTTTAGTTGTGCAAGACAATGTTAGAAAAATCGGTAGTCAAACTCACTAGATTCTGATAAGAAAGAATGAGAGTACGACCAAAATCCAAAACATGAGAAGAAAGATTGCCAAATACCCCAATGAATACAGCAATATAGCAAAAATTGGAGTATGGTGGCCGCTAAAATAAAATGAAGAAAATAGTATTTTAAAAAATTGTAGAAATACAATGTCAAATCAGAAATCTAGTGCCAGAAGCTATGGGGGTTGCACAAGCCATAGAAGGGTCTTAGAAGTTTGATCACAAAGAAGTATGCTCAATAAGTAGTTGAAATATTAATTAAATATCCTTTTTCTTGACAGAGTTGTATAGGAATAACTATTAATTTTTCATCTCTATCAATCACAATAGTTTAGCAATCCATGTAATTTAACAACCTCGTTAAAATATTTAAGACAGATATGACACATCAGTTGATTTATTAAAAAGATTAAATGTGCTATTTTAAAAAATTCAAACCACTGCGACAAAGTTGGAACAACGCTACTTCAAAGTTCATGGCATCCTTAGTACAAAATCCATACTAACATCTTCTGACAGTGGACAACAATAAGGTAAGGATTTATGTAATGCAATATCATTGTTTCCCTTAGCTATTTAGGAAGTTATGCATTATGACACTAATCATGCTATATATCATTTAAAATTGATCAATAACATATAATTTTTTTCATTGCTATAACATTACCCTTACTAAATTGACCACACAACTTCATGAATCATCAAGCTTATTTTCTCTCTCACACACCCTCTCTCTCTCTCTCTCTCACACACACACACTTTATATATATATAAGGAAGTGCAACCACTGCTATAACTGCACAAGTATTTAAAGTATTCTCATAAATCTACTTTTCAACGAACTACATACTCTTATAGTTCAACATGTTCAATTGGATGCATCATATACCGCATGTTAAAATTTAAATATAATTTGCTAAAATTTCTTTTCTATAATAATTAGGTTACTTATATTATCATTCACTTAATTAAAGAACATGTGTATAAGGATAACTAATTAAATTCCTTTACCAGGTCCTCTGTATGGAAAATTTAATCGATTCTAAAAGATTAAACTATTTCACTAAATTTTGCTTAATATGCTCATCATCCATTTGATGATTAATCTGATAATAATGATATATTTAATGAATATGATCTTAACTTATATTCCATTAGTTTCATTGAGTTGTTTTACTTAAATGCAGATATATAATATATTATAATTCAATGTTATATTAATTAAGTTATTTATTATATAAATGTTTTGAATATTTACCAAACAACTATCCATTTTTTATAACACCAGACAGCCCATATCTGAACACTCGAACGGTGCCTGTTCAAAGGCTACAATGTTGCCTAGCCGGCAAAGCAATGGCTAGAAATGTAGTTTTAGAGGCAGCTTATATAGAAGATTTTGTGAGATTTTGAAATGCCTTGGAGAATTTATTCAGTCCTCATCATTTAGAAAATGTAAAGTAATGAAAATACCAAACAGATAATGAATGATTGAGAGTTTCATTATTTTATTATAGGTTTTATTGAAAGAAAAACTTAAAGTGTTCGTTAAGATAAAAGCTCCTTTGCTTTATTTGATTGACTTTCTCAATCTCCTTGGTAACTTTTGTAATGACCTTTATCATATATTTTACAATCTATCTAGGGTAGTGATTATATATCTGATATTTATTTGGTGAGATCCACAAGTCATCACCAAAGCAAGTCATCACAAGTCATGGAAAACTTTGAAACGTTTTAATTGTGAATTATATGCGACAAACCTTTAAGAACATGAAGAAACTTTGGGTATAAAGGCTATTGCCATGCTAAGAAATGGGCACTTCTTTCCCTTGAAAAATGATATAATAATTTCTTCGCCGGCAAGTAAGCCAAGGAGTAGAAGTACTAGAATCCTAGTCTGGTGTGGGATTATGTGTAGATATAGGCTTATTTCATATAAAAATATTTTGTGCCCATCTTGCTTTACATTTAATTTTAATTATTGCCGGATACTCATTACATTACATGGTTGATTGCATATGTGTTGATCTTAAGTTTAATGGTATATACCAATCAAAATGAGAATATTTAATTACTTGTGCTGAAAAGTTTATTTACGTACACCTAATATAGATATCAATGTAATCACCCTATCATTAAGTGGATATTTGTTGTGAGACTTAGATATTTTGTGATTTTATTATAATAGCTTGTATAGTCGAATTGATTGCTTATATTGCCCTCTATAGCCACTCATACACTCACTTATTTTTTGTCACGACCCAACGTAGGACTTGGAATTAACCAAGGCGGGTACAAACAGTTGAATGGCAAAAAATAAGATTTTTTTATATTCATTTTCTATAACTAACATTTTAATAATGAAAGAGTCACTATATAAATTAAATTAAAGTAATACAATTAAATTTATTTTATTTATGGTTGTCTGCATCTTCTATGAACATTTTATCTTCCATTGCTCATTTTTTAATCAATTAATTAAACCATAAATGCTAGTTTAAAATAACAGTGAACTAACTAAAACTAGTGAATACTCATACTTCAAACTATAATAACACAATGAAAATGAAGTTAATATGAATGTCACTTGAACTTTTATAATTCAGTATAAAATATTTGATAGTTTATGAATATAATTGCTCACGACATTTCATAATACTCAAGGTATTTTACTATATCAATAATATAACTATCATTTTATATATGCACAACAGTCACAGGAGCAACGTCTAAAAATTATAGTAGTTAAGGTATTTTAATATCAATTTTTTTAATTTACGTGCACGAGTACTTTAGCATTCTCTCGTTAATATCATTAAAGGGTGAAATTTATCATAATCAAGTATGCATATACATTCAGCCTATATAGTTCATATCAATCATATGTGTATTTCATTCAACTCAATATTTTCTATATACATAATGCATAATAGTAGTTATCACAAAAATTTAAAATAATTATAATAATATAACCAATATAAAGAAGAGAAAATAAATCAGAATAAAACTTGACAATTGAATTTATAAGTAGCAGTAACTATTAATACAACTGATTAAGAAGAAACAAAAATACTATTAAATATCAAAAGTAAGAGTGCTCACTTCAACTTCATCTTAAAAGATTAATAAAAAATTACTAAATTTAACTATTTATCTCTTTTTTTTTAACAAGACCCTATCTCGATCTTATTAGTCTTTTAATTTAATTTCTTGTCCAAACTAAATTACTGACAAAAATTCATAAAGTTTAATATACTCTAATAACCTTTTAATTAAAATAATTTATAGAATTAAAGCATAAAATTATAAATCCTTATCTTTCTTTACATTGCCTTCTTTTGCACAAACACTGACTTCGATCTGTCCAATACAAATCTTTTATAAATTCAATTTTGTTTTAATTAAACTTGTTATTTAACATTTAATAAATAAACATATAAATTAAATTCATTAATTAATAAGATGAAACCCTAACTCACCTTAAAACTCCTTTAGGTTTTCCTTATACTCGCACGCATGCCTCTTCTCCCATACGCACGTGCGGCTTGCCTCCTTTCACTTTCTTCCTTCACCTACAAGATACATGAAAATGTTCACCTGCATGCCAGTACATGCAAAGCGTCTTTGTCCCTCTTTCGTTTGACTACAACATGGCTCCTTCCAGCCCGATTCAACCTCGAGCCCGTTCCTGCACACAAGTTACACCTTCCCTTGCTTCAATCTCCCTCACTTGCCTCATTCAGCTTCACACGCAAGCTATGCCGCCCTTATCGAGCCATAATGGCTTGTTCGACATTTGCAACGCTCGCAGAGGCTCGGATCGACACGCCTTCTTTCTTCTCCTCCCGACGAGTACTCAACATTCAAGCCGAGCCACTTGCACCTCTGTAGTTGTCTTCAAATGTGTCATTCACCCCGAAGGTATGCTCGTGCTTACGATTAAAGTTGGCGTCACCCTCCTCTCGCTCTCTCTTCCCCTTGAAATTGCTTCCCATGATGTCAAAATTGTTCTGAATCAAAACAAAGTTTTGTTTCTTCTTATAAAGGTAAAATGTTCACGCCCCTTGCCTCTCCCATTTGATGTGACTCGTCCGTTTTAATGGTTAACGGTAAAAAAGTCGAGAATTACAATATTTCCCCCTTACAAAAATTTCATCCTCAAAATTTCTAAATATACTCCAAACCTCAAATCATTGCATGAAACACTTGAGAAATCTGTTCTTTTTTTTTAAGTCTAGATCTCATTCACTAAGATAAAAATTGACTATAATAAAACAAAAGTCTGATACAAGATTATTCAACTAAATTCCCCCGTCGTCTGATATACATCATCTGAAATAGAAAATAAACTAATTAACCCATATTAGCATCTGCATCAGCAACACGTCCTTCATGCTCTCTGTGTAGGGGCATAAACTCATGGCCGAACTGGCTGTCTTGATTGACCTTGAATAGGGACTGAAGCCGTAGACTATCGTTCTTTACCCCTGCAATCTTCTATGAAAGAACTCCACTTTATTTATGTTCTTCTGAGGTTTTATGGCTAATTGAAGAATGATATTTAGCAATATGACTAGGCTAACGGCATGTGTTAGAGCCCATCAAACATTCACCCTTATGTTGTCTTTCACAATTGGAAGAAATGACTACAATATTCTGAGTCAT
>NW_018164444.1:9038373-9049220 GCF_001263595.1 Phalaenopsis equestris
AATCCAAACTTGCACAATATCGTGTTTGTTATTCATCAATTTCACTGTCTGGCAATTCTTGGGTGCCTTCTTAAAAAACCTTCAGCATTTCAAACCCATCGGTATGGTTCATTTTGTAAAACAGGCAATATTTGTGCACAATTCAATCAAACTCTTTTAGCAAGACTCTTGCAATGTCAGATCCATTGGCTATCAACTCATTACAATCAATGAATTTGTATTTTACAATAAATGTAGAAGTCAGCAAACTCCACTTAACATATCTAATATATCATCTAAATGAGGAATAAAAATCTAAACTTAATGATAATTTTGTCGAGGGCTCTACTGCCAACACACATGACAGTTCTCATTTTAGGCATAAGCAACGCAGGTACAACATAGAAAACTCATTTCCCTGATAAAGGTTTTCCTCATTTCCCCGATAAAGGTTTTCTTAAGTAATTCACCAATGCATCTTAAATTCAACAAGTTCAAATATCTTAGAATGAGTCAAAGTAGCTGAATGATGATCCAAAAAAAATATTAAAAGCATATTCTATACCTCTTAGTAATGGTAATTCTTAGGAGGCTCATTAGCACAACTATATTAAAATCAATAAACACTTAACTAACATCATTAAGTGAAATGATGACCTCAAGAACTACATTATTCACACAATCTTGCCTATTCTCTATTTTAAATGGTGTCTGATTAGAATATGTAAAATTCCTCTTCACATTATAAAGAGCATTAAATTCTTTTGCATACCCAGGCTTACCCTTAGATTTGGAAGGTTTCAAACACTAATCTTCTCTCATTAATCTTAAGTATGTGTATAACGCTAAGGTCCACCTTACAGAACATGAGCAGTACACATGGGTAGCACAAAACACTAGATTTAATCAATGCAGCTAGCTAAATAAGAACAAAGATTATCTTAAGACATAGAAACAGCAGTTTTATGCACTCATATTACTTAACATGGTTGCAGATGTGATTAGAGGTTTAAATTCATGCAATAAAGGATAGATTTAGACACAAAATTTGAGCAACTTCTATCGGCAATCATGAATTTGTAAAGTTTTTCCCCATGTTTGAAATAATTTTGAAAAAGCATAGTTCTCATCAAATCAAATTTAATTTTCCGTATCCCTATGATGCAACACAAGACATTCAAGAAATTCTCAATTAAAATATTGTCAAAATCACAAAGCTTTTCATCACTCAGGAACATCATTAGAATCAAAGATCTACTATCATCCTCCCCACAATTATATATAAGACCCTACTGAGACACTAGTGCATAAATCAATTTGATGGTACTTAAAAAATTCCTAGGCAGAAATCTTAAAGAATTAAACACAGATGTATATGAGATTAATTTCCCCTTGTGTCATTATTACTTATAGTATTCTAACCTTGGATGCAATAAGTGTGATAAACTATATTTGATTGATGAAATGATGCACTCCCTAAATATATAAATTCTTTTAGGGAGAAAATCTTAAAATTTGTTCAAAATCTAAGCAACTGAATGTAATGGGTGTCAAAATCATAATTCAAAGTCTTTGTTCAGTTCACACTTTTGAGTGCACATGAATTCAAACAAAATCAAAGAAGCAGATTACTACATAAATTAATATTATCTACATATTTTTAAAAAATGTTGATTTAGCATATAATACCATGAAATCGCACACAGCCCTATTCAAATCACGCAAGCATATAAGAGAAACAAAAGGGAGGCAGGAAGCCTCCTCATAAACACTTGTAAAATAGGAAACCTTGCAAAATAAAATAAAAAAAAACGCCCTACAGGCAATTTAAAGAGAACAGGAAAACTTCAAAATAAACAATTCTTACACAAAAATAAAAAAAAAACAGAAATTTACATACAATAACACACAATTCTTATGTATTAACATATCTAAAACCAAAACTTTGATATTTACATTCATAACATTTTGGTGTTATAAAACTATTGGTGAAAAGGTGTATTTTACTTTTTAAATGTTAGTAATTATGGTTTTTTTTTTTTTTTTTTGTTTTTTTTTTTGTGATGTTAAAGATTTGAGTGGTATGCATGTAAATTTCAAAGTTCAGGTTTTAGATATGTAAATGTATAAGAATTTTGTGGTGTGAATGACCCTAAAAAATTAAGCATGCATAGCATCATGTCAATGCTACTAGGCTAGGCCTCAACTCACACTGAAACTTTGCATAAAGTGTTTGTATTACAAAAAAAGTTCTATCCAAAAGAATGATTGTTCATCATTCTGTAATGCTAGATCATCATGATGCATCCATATCAAGACATAAAATTAGGAGTAGGAAGACAATGAAAACATACTTGGTTCCATCCTAGTGGTGTAAGATGAGCATCAAAGAGTTCTGGAGACATGTATGCGCTGTGGTCCTTTTCTCCTTCTACATTGTGTATCCCTTGAGCGTGCCTAACCTGGCACATTTTTATGAGAGAAAAATCAATTAAATCTATGAGACAAAATAGTGAAAATCTGTC
This sequence comes from Phalaenopsis equestris, assembly GCF_001263595.1. Classification (NCBI taxonomy): domain Eukaryota; kingdom Viridiplantae; phylum Streptophyta; class Magnoliopsida; order Asparagales; family Orchidaceae; genus Phalaenopsis; species Phalaenopsis equestris. Next base: position 9,040,878 of record NW_018164444.1, read on the forward strand.
ACATAAAATAGAAATATTTACATGCATACCACTCAATTCATATGTATTTGCATATCTAACACCTAAACTTCAATTTTACATACATGTCACTTTCCCTATGCATGAAAAAGTGTATTTCACTATTTAAAAGTTAAAATGGTGGTCTTTTTGATGTGATATGGAAGGTTTGGGTGGCATAAATGTAAAAATTAAAGTTTGGGTATTAGATATGTAAATACATAAGAATACGGTGGTATGTATGTAAATGCCCCAATAAAATAACACAAACCAGGTGTAATATTTTACAGCGCTGTAATGGTAACAAAGAAGAACTAGGGCGTCCATCCATATCTGCAGATGAAACAGAAGATGAAAACAATTAGAAAGGCATTAACTAGATCTTTGAGAGCACTCTCATGATAGTGCCACAAAACTTTACCACGATCAATAAAAAACAGTGTTGTAAGAATTTATGATGAGAAAAAAATGTAACTTATGTCATTTCGTACTTTTGCATGCTGGTAAATAGTATACCAAAAAGTTAAATAATGAACGACACTTTCTCACAAGAAAAATGTAAAATGTTTACAAAACAGTCAAGTTAAAGTTTATCAAAATGATATAAATTCGTACGGAAGGCAGAAACAAGAATTTATAAAAGCGTGCCTGCACTAAAAAATTATAAAATTACTCGATATGTCTCAAAAAAACTGTATGAACTTCACAGGCATAAACCAATTGACAAAATAGACAATGCGAATTATGACCAAAAAGAGCTGGCAAGCAGTGGGTCAGGTTCAAGTCTGCCTTCCGCATCCAAAAGAAAAACAAAATGTAGTGAAATTGAGGAACTTAAGTGAGAGAAAAGCGTTTCTGCAAGAAATATTTGTGAGATCCTCGCCTTCACTGACTTGGGATAAATGTGCAGGTGGAACTGGGAAGCATCACTCAGAGGGCAAGAGATTTTAACTTATGTCCTCTATGATTGCTCCTAATTGAGAAAAAGCACGATTGCTAAAGTTGGAAGTCAAAGTTTACAAAGTCACCTCCAAGAAATTTTAGTTCTCTAGCAGATAAGTGACACCTCCGCAGCTACATGCATGCTATGTAAATAAATAAATTTTATTTAATAAATATTACTTAATTATATTGGTAATGTTATGTTGTGTGTGTACATATATATGTATCAGTTTAAGCATATGAAGTATAGATATTTGCATAAACGCGTGCTAAGTAAATCTAGATATAGAAATTTTTTTAAAAAAAAGTACTTTATAAATATATTAAAATTTGTCATAAATTTTTTGTATAAGTTCTCTAAAAAATCATACATTTATCATCACCATTATCAAGACCCTGTTATATATTTATAAATTATAAAAATACAAACAAATTATGTACCCTATAAAATATAACTAAATTACATTAACATTAAAAGCTACTGATATTTTAATCCTATAGGACAGGCTTAAATTTGAATTAAGTAGCTAGGCTCTCCTCATGTTTAGGATTGAAAATAGCAATTTAATTCCTCTTGAAATAGAATAAAGAGGGTTCTTAGATTCTCCATTGATTTTAAAAGGAAGTCTAGGTTAAGGTCTAGGAATCTCTTAAATATTAAAAGAAGGTTTAAACTAACTTTGATTTGGTCCCCCAGTTTTTCTAGTCTTTTACCGTCTTCTCTTTTTCCTTTTTCAAATGAGGTATGATAAATTTAATGCCACAATTGCATTTGTCACGCTGAACTATCAAACCAGCTTAACATTACAAAACATTCCATGATTATGCAAAGATTAACCACGTCAATGTCTTCTAGAAAAGAGCTCACATCCACACTTTTTTTTTGGTTGAACCAACTATAATTGTCACTTATTGTTTCCTCATAAATACCAACTAAACCTTGGATTATCTTATTTCTCAATAAAAACAACTATAGTCCATTATGATTGATGTTGATCTACTGCTTGAGAGCATAGGTTAGAAGGTCTAGGCAGCATCCCATAATAAGGTAGCAGAATACATAATGTAACAAATAAGAATATCAAGAAAAGGCAAATATTATGGATGCTACTGGATCAAAAGATTATTGATCCTTATCGAGAACAAAAAAGATTTCCAAGGGGCAAAATGATTATAAACAGCCCAACTTAGATATGATTATCACTTGATTGACTTTGTTATGGATGCAGGTTTACCGCAGATTCTCCCTCTCTCATTTCATAGATGTTCCCATTCTCGTGACGCTATGGCCTGATCTCACGGTGATATGACATTCCCATCATGTCAACCCCGACATTGTTTGTGGCAACACCTGCAGATAGGGTTTCATGTGGCTTCGTTTACACGAGCAACGTGCTCATCCTTTGCTTACCATTACCCGCAGATAGGGTTTCATGTGGCTTCGTTTGCACGAGCAACGTGCTCATCCTTTGCCTACCATTCTATTTTCGCCTTAGTGCCAATCTTGTCACACAAACGAACTCATTTGTGTGAGCTCCATTCAATGCAACCCCCCTCAACCCTTCCAACCAGTGGGGCTTTATTGATACATTTGCCAGCATTCTTGAAAGTTTCATTTGTGATATTGTGTTCTAGTTCACCCTTTTCAGTACAACTCTTGTGCAGAACCTTTGCAAGGCCCAGATCTGATGACACCAACACCTTCTCTTGGTGTTAGCGTCGGCAACTTGTCTGATCTCTATTGATCCCACAACTAGTCATCTCATGATGTCCTTGTTGATAATGTTTGTGATTGATTTTTGTTCTCTCTCATGTTTGTGGTCGTGCAAGCTTGCTTTCATTGATCTCTATCAAGGAATCTTCACTCTTATTTTTTAGAAAATTTTTGTATCCCAACTTCTCACGTGGTGATTTATTCTAAAACTATGATTAATCCCCGCTAAGGTCATGATCTCCCGTCCTAATAGGCCCAGAGCTTTAGTGGTTGCTGCTCACTTTCTCCCTGGTGGTTGAGTCTCATTTGTCCCAAACTCTCAAACTCGTAGCTCCTTTGCAAATGTTGTTTGTGGTTCAAATAATACAGATGCTTTCTCCTCTTTAGTCAACAAGTCTCCACTATTCTTTCACCAAACTTAAGAGAAACTTGAGAGAAAATTCAACATAAATAGCCTTCAACTTTTCAATGTGGGCATTCTCTCTTATTTTTAGATGAGAATATTAATATGTTTATTACACCTTTCAATCTCTCACTTATATGCAAATTCAACATCCTAACATACAGGTAATTCACAAGTTCACGTCAAATTTGATAGTATTAGATAACTATTTTGTTTGTAGGAGCGTAAAAGAGCCCAGCCTCCAGGCTCGGCTCATGTCCACCATTCGTGTTTGACTTGTTAATATATCTAGCGCAAAAAATTTGTTTGTGTTTGTCCGGTTTGCTTAACAAGCATATTACAAGTTGTTTGCGAACAACGAGCCATTTTGACAGTCTTAGTCAAGATGTTAAAAGTACGGGTGAGATTTAAATCTTATTATTTATATTAAAATATTCATTTAAATAGAATTTAATATATTTTTATTCTATTTTCTAATCAATAATTTTAATTGATTATAAATCTTTATAGCCTTTTAACACACAACACACACATATATAATTCAATTATTTCAAGTCAAAAAGAGTCGAACACAAACAAATAAATCTTTGTTCCTGTTCGGTTGTTTATATATCGAGAGCAAAAAAATTGTGTTTGGCTCGTTTGCTTGGTGAACTAATCGAACACGAGATACTTAACGAGCCGAACACGGGTTGTTCACAAACGAGTTATTTTGACAGCCGTATTTATTGGGCACATTAACACTCAATATGTCATCATAAAACTCTAGTTAAAAGCATATTACATAAGGCTACCCTCATGAAAATCCTATTATATTAATAGATTCCCAATGTGTGTGCTAAAATGATCTCCACATTTTGCTTATTATATGAAGTCTACTTTCACTCCAATTTAGACCTCTTTTCCACACATTTTTTTTTTCTATACTTAAACCAAACTACATTATTCTCTTTGGCTTTAATCTTTGACAAGTATTTATATATAGATGTTGCAATGATGTATTTTGTCAGGCTCTCTGTTGCTAAAATTTTGGAGGAACTGAGCATAACTGTTTTTTTTTTATATAATGTACGGATTAGGTCTTCGTCATCCTGATATTGACAAAATATGGAATTCAAAAACATGCCATCAAATGCTCCTCTCATGAAATCTTCAATATAAATTATCATAATGTTTCAAGCCTCAAACCAAGCTTAAAATTCCCCTATTTAAGCAGAGCGCATTACACGTGAAGACCCTTTAGTAAAACTTCACCATTCCATTGTTCAAATTTATTCTGAAAAACTAGATCCAAGTACAAGTCCTCCACGGGAGAGTGCTTGGTGTTTCTACTTCTACTAGTCCTGTGGTGTTGACCAATTCATGCACTACGAAATTATCACTTACTACTCTGCAAGTTATTGAAACGCCACAACTTATTCTTCTTGGTGAACAAAACGATGAATATTTTTCGCAATATGTTTCTGATTCTAACTACATAATTTATAGTGTTAACTCCCCAATGGAAAAAAAATCATATTTTCAATACTGTAAGAAATAGAAATTAGATGAAAATTAATTGTCACATTTATACCTTTACTGAATTTCAAGCTAGACAATCCAAACAAAATTTGTTTTTACTTTTTTTTTTGTTATAATTTTATTTTTCCTCAAGCATTTCTTGTTAAATGGCCTTCATATATTAATATCTTTATTTAGTTAATATATTTGTTTTTTTTTAAATAAACAAAAGTTGGCGTGAAAATTTTGGCTATACAAGTCTTTATCATCATTGCAAATTCTTTCATCTATAAAAGGGATTGTGGCCCTAAAAAAAACTTCAAAACAACATTCTCTAATGTCATTTTTTGTTTGAAAAAACTAGGGAATGCAAGGGCATTTTACTTAATAATTTCATAATAAGTTTTTGGCTCTCGTATAATTAGTAAGTAGTTGAATTAACTAGAGAAATATAAATGAAAGCAAATATTTGCTTCGATATAGTCGATCAACTCAACTAAGAAGCTTAATCTGTATCCTACAATACACCAATTATGATCTAGCTTAATTTACTCATAACTAGCAAGCTTAGAAGCAAGGCCTTGAGTTTCCCACTACCCTCACTCAACAACAATATAGGCTAATCAAGTCTAACAAGTCCTACTTGGACCTCGCTACCTAATATTGAATTCATGTAAAGCACCGCTTCACAAAGCGGCTCTTCCCAAAGATCTTGACAATTGTTCTAGAGTAACCGTCTGCAAATTAGGGTTCTCACCAAAACTCGCTCAAGCTTCCCACCAGAAAAACTAATATGGTACATCACCCTTTCTAGGGCCTACCCATTAATATGGTACATCACCCTTTCTAGGGCCTACCCACAATTCCCACTTAGCATGCAGTTTAACTTACCAACACCAATAGAGACTACAACAACTACATTTCCAGTTATTTTTTCTATAACCTAACAGACCACCATCTCTAGCCCACGCATATAAATTGCAGTTCAATGGTCATGCACATACATATGAAAATCTAGGACACGACATGAAATCATTTTGTATTTTTCTGACCTGATCTCGGTCCATGTGTTTTTCCTATACTTATCTCACTATAATCCCAATAATCTTTGCTCTAACGCACCATTTCACTCTCTAAGGAGTTAATGAGGTCTTTGTAATTCCCAATAAATAAAAGATAATCTTTCATCCACAATTTCCCTCTTATTTTATCCCTCTAAACTTCCTTAGGCTTGGCTCAAATCTGCGGTGAGTTATAACCCTACAAATACATTGGATTAAATCATCCAGCAGCGAACAAATGCAATTTTCTTCCATTGAAATTTCTCTGTCCAAACCCTGTGATTATTAAACAATATATATTAAATCATCATTGTGACTCACTATCATCCCTCACAAAAATATAATCTTACTTTTAGTCAACCAAACAAGATATAAAAAAAAAGTTCTTGCAGAATTTTTCCTCAATCAATGAAATTAGGCAAAGCAAGTTTCAACCTTCCACGTTTTCATTCCTTCCCCCTAATCCCTCCAAGCTGAACAAAACTTTAAAAGCCCTAAGAGAAAAATGATTGATGAAATCAAAGAGAAACTTATCCTCGAACACCTTAACAACTTTCCCTCACTTATATCACCCAAAGTAACACCAAACGCCAGCCTCCTCCTCAAACAAAACCAAGCGCAAGAGAATACATATTGCAGAAGCTTTGCTAATAGATCAGAAAAACCTAAGCAACAACAGAATAACATGCAAAAAAATCAGAACTAAAAACGAGAAAAGGGCCCTGGTCTTGTGTATATCCATTCATTCATCACCTGTGAAGAGAGCGGGAGAAGATGAGCAGCAACGAGCGTTCAAAGAAGAAGGGTGGAGACGAGCGGGAGACGAAGGCGGGTTTGGGGAAGAGACGAAGGCGTGACAAGGATGAGTGGCGCTTTTGCTTTTGCAAGATTTGTGATTGAGAGAGGCAGCGATAGCTTTGGCGTTGCAGAATGAGAGGAAAGGAGAAGACAAGAGGCACATTATATGAACGTGTTCGGTTCAAAATCTTTGACTGGGACCTGTCGGTATGGGCCGACGGCCTTTTGGCAGACGGTGAGCACGGGACTTTTTCGTTTTTCTAGAGAGAAATTTACGCGCAGCCCTCTAATTTCGTAAGTATTTACACTTTTTTGTGTCAAACTTCTAACTTTAACGTTTACATATAGGCTATTAGAAAAATGTATTTCAAATTTTTTTGTTAATTAAAATTATGATATTTTTAGTGTGATATGAAAATTTTCAATGTTATAAATATAAAGTATATTTATCTATTATTACATTGTGCATTATTTCAAATAGGCTAAATGCCATGATTTTTTCCTTTTCAGGGTTTTTACATAAAAAATGAGATGTTACTTTCTGCTTCTGATTTATATATGTGTTGGATCTTGGACCAGAATTAAGACACTTAATTTATTATTTTAACTTTGTCAATCTTTAAGCATGCATCAGTTTGGGAAATGAAGTTTCGTTGGGTATATTTTTGAAGTCTCGCACGTCAAGCATCTGATTCGTTTTTTAATGATATACAACACCTAACTGGTAAAGTAACCTCTTTTACATCTTTTGAAAATTATTTATGAATATTCTTCGATGTGAGAGGCAACATTCATTGTAGTCTTAAAAGGTCATTCACGTCAATATCCGGAGCATGATTGTAGTGTAGTGGTCTTTCCACATCTCATTCAAACAACAAGTTTATAAGAGTTGGTTCCAGGCCAGGGGCTCCCCATTACAGTCACAAAAGGTTGTTTACATTAATATCCTGGACACAAATTATTGGGGTCTTCATCTCGCTTTTTATCAAGTCTAAATGAATCAACTCCATATTAGGGGCAATTTTCACTACAACTTCAAGAGAACAATCATGTTGTGATCAGCCACTGATCTGAGTTACCTAGCTCGAAAGTGCTCTCTCAGTGCCTCCTCATCATATAAGAGCTTCTGCTCAATCGAATCAGGAAGTTGATATCTTAAATATTTGATACATGGGTTGCTTTACAGGCTCGTATGAAAATACCCCTCATTGGGGGATAATAAATTCAAGGGAATAAATTAACAAGTTACTCAACGTCATTTTTGAGTATGGATGCAACAATAATTCCAAAAAAAAAAGTACGGTCTATTTCGAACTGAACCTTAGTCTGGAGTAATAAAGTGCATATTTGACACCTCATTTAAGGCTTAGTCGATCCCGGGGAACTCAATTCGACACCTTCCATAACAAATTATAGTCATCAAGTTGAAGCTTCAACTAACAACCTTAGATAGGACAAAATCTTTTGGTGGATTCCCTTCAAATTTGTTCATGACGGGTTAACTTTGTTGAACATATCCAATTATATAACATAAGATGAGTCTTACATCTTTTGTGGGTTCTCACCGACTTCTTCCATTATAGGCTATAGTTGTTGAGCAGATGTGCCCTGAATAAATAACCCATAAAAGGTCAAACATTCTAATGGCATACATGATCTCCACCTATACCTCTAGAAAACATGCTCATGAGGCAGCTTCAATGGAAAGCAAGTAATGGATATATTCCTCATTAGAAAATTTTTATGAGGGTAAATGACAGACAAGGTCTCTTTCGTACCCCTAGAATATGAGTTCATTAAACAAGTCTCAATGAGAGACTCATAGTGGGAAGGGTCCTCACTAGAAAGACTCTATGAGAGAAAGTAGTTGACAGAGTCTTCACTAAAAAAACTCAAAAGGCTATGAGCCTTAGAAAGTACAGGTACAT
>NW_018164444.1:9051870-9055620 GCF_001263595.1 Phalaenopsis equestris
TGATCGAGCCTCACCCTCAATTCTTGTATTCATCCTTTGGGATAGATACAGAATTTGAGGTAAAGTGCTCTTCCATTTAAACTATGAAAATTAGGGGGTCAGTTTAACTTCATCTTTTTCAAAACTAAATTTTTTTTAAAAAAAAAAACGTCCTTCCGAAGCGGGCAACGAGATTTCAATTCCGATGACCGACAGCTTCTTACGGGCAAACCCCACACCAAAAATAGTGCCGACACCAAGCAATTGATCTTTAAGTCTACTTGGTCGTGAAGGTAGTCGACCCAAATCGACTAGGGACCCCTTGTTAGCAATCCATGAATTACATCGTCCAAGGAAATCTTGATAACCTTATGGTCAAGAGAATGAAACTCTAAGTCCTATGAACCTTTGTAAGTAAAACTCAAAGAAATGAGACTTATACCAACCAAATAAATAATGAAGAAGCCACTCGAGTGGAAAAGAAAAGAGATGTCCAACTATAAAGTTAAAAACACTTCTACAAAGAACTTATACACCATCCAGATTGAGGAAGCCTCTAACACACTAAACGTGTCAGATAATCATATAAGTAGAAATTTATGTTGGGTCAATCAGGTTTAAGAAGCATGGGAGTTTCTCCTAGGGACATGCAAAATGATGAAATTATCTAAAGTCTTAATGTGGAGGCCCAATTAAGGATGACTTGGGATATTGTCATGCTATGCAAACCTTTTTAAAATTGGCCCAAAAACCATACAGAAAAGTAAATTGTAGGTTTTAAATAGTTGAAATTTTTAATCCTAAATTTTGTTTTCATCTCAATTTTTATTATGATTTTTATTAAAAAGATTATTTTACGTCCTTAAAGAGCCTATATTATATATAAGAAGGATTCTCAGATAATCTACAATCAAAGAAGATAGAAATATCAACACACCACACAAAGTAAATCTAGCCAAGTATAAAAAAATGACAGATCATATGTCACTAGGTCATCGACATATCCAAGAAAAACAAAAAGACGGTCAAACTTTGCATATACATGTCCAGTCTTAATGTTATACATCAAAGTAAAAAAATATAAAATTAAGGTACAAGACACGAGCTAATTGCTCTTAGTCATCGTCACGTGGTTCCCACATCAAGCACCTTGGAACTCATGCATGTATCTTATTTCTAGTACAAACTCCCCAGAGGACTCTAAAAGATATATAATAACGTCTAAAAAAAACTCGACCTGCACGAAAAATCTAGTTAGCATAAAAGCTACCTACATGCAACGTGTTGAACCATGCCCGATGAGAGAAGAGCTTAATAACACCTGTAGAAAAAGTGTTAGCATAAGTCATTACAACTCCTCCATGTTGGACATGACTCCCTACAAGAAGACCTTCATAGCATACTAATGTGCAAGTCTAAACTCGATAAACACACATAACAACACAAAATGCCTGGCTATGGCACAAACCAAGAAATAAAATCCACGACAAGAAAAAAACCTAACTACGCCCCTGCTTCAGTCTAGCAAATCATCTAAACACAAGGTGGCCTAATCACAACAGTCGGTATGGGTTAGGTAAGGGCTACCACATGACTTTGTTGAGGTCACGAACACCAGACACAACCTAAAGATGCAAGGGATCTAAAATATGTCACTAAGGGATGAAATTTTAAATAATAGGCCTCACACATTGCCTAATTTATATAAATTTTAAAATACGTCGGATAACATAAATAAGAAAAATAATCATTTTTTATATTTTAAAATATATGACCATTAAATGTGGGTTTGTAAAATGCAGGTGACGTCCTTTAATGTCCTTGGAACTTTAACACAATTATACATATGTTGGACATACTACAAAAACTCACATTTCTCGCTAAGATATCATCGCGAGCAATGCTCATTTAAGTATTATGACCAACAGAGGGGTACTGATCTGTCTCATCGTTTATCATAATAATGTAAGTCTTGGTAATGACACCAAAAAACTTGATCTGCTCCCTTGTAATTTAATTAAGATATCCTCGCGAGCAATGCTCATTTAAGTGTTACTCAAAGGGGTTTCTCACTTAAGTATACATATCGTTTCAGTATTGTATGACTCTAATGAGTCCAGATTGTCGATCCCACAACAAAGGAAATAACGAGTCCCTTAGGTGAAGTTCCAGTCTACTACGCTAAGGTCTTAGTTTGAAATGGAAATTAAAATGGGGTTTCTAACAATTACTCCTAAATTACAGCACAAAGTCTAGAGCTAAACCTAACTATATCAATTTGTTTGGTGAATTTCAAGATATGAAAGCTACCTTTCTCTTGTGATTACATAAGTGGATTGTAGGATTGAATACCAAGAATTGCTAATTTTTTATGTGCAAACCATAATTCTTATGTTGTGTATCTAACACACATACTGTAATTTTTATATACAAACCACACAAACTTATATAACACTTAAACTTCAATTTTTAAATAAAGGGGCTATTTGGATAAATGAAGAGAAGGATTTACGTGATCAATTTTTTGCTATTTGGCAAGATTTAGTGAAATCCTGCTTAACAGTGGTTACCATATTGTCTCAAAAACTTAAATTTCTTTTATGTTTGTCTTTTAAAGGCTAACATTTTGCACCATAGAACATTGAGGATTTCATTACCGACCTATAAAATTTTTTTTTAAGTCTAAGCGGTATTTTCTATCACACAATAGGTCAGATGCATTCCTCTACTTCAACCAACCAACTTGAAATATACTAATCACATCCCCATGTGGACCACCTAAGTCGAGCAGTGAGCTGTGATTATGTTTGTAGGCCATGAGGTTCAAAGTCGGAAGCTGCAAGGAAGGAGCTTTATGAGTTCATAAAAAGGCATCATCTTCATGGTGCATTATTGCACCATCTTTGGGGGGCATTATTGCAACTCTTTGTAAGGTGTCATTGCACCATATGTGGGGGTGTTGTTATACCATCATTTTTAAAATTTCATTTCTTGCATTTATGTTTGATGGTCCTGTGAATATTCTTAATGAGAGCCTCAACATGAGTGATATCATTTCTAAAAATACTACAATTCTTCTCAAACTATATATCATATGCAATAGAATGAACAACCAAAATATAAAACCTTTTTCAAAATTATGTTATTGAAAGAGTTTGAATGATAAATAACATGAAATAAGTTACTTTCAGCCACAAAGTTATAAAAAATGCAGCCTCTAAGTATGGCAAAAGAGAAAGTGCATTCAAGAAGGGTGGTCCTGAGTCTCCATATCAGTTTGACATAAAGCACATATTGGGTTCATAGAGATTTCTATATTGATGAAAATATCCATGATTGTTATGCCACAGTGAATTATTTTCCAGTTATGTAAAACAAACTTCAAAGAATACATTTTAAACCATATCATATTGAACCATTCAACTTGAGCAAGGTTCTCAAAATCCAGAAAATACACCAATTTATAAGTATAGTGATTCAACCCATTCCAAAAATAAGAGATGTGATTACTAGAATTTGTTATATTAGCAATCATTTGAACGCAATAAAGAGATAGGATTTGAAATGAGAGTTAGAGAATATTTACAATTAAGAAAAACCTAGTAATTTTGATGTTAGGGGAAATGAAATTCCGCTAAAAACTTGCAGATAAAAAATCTCATAAAGTGAAACAAGATAACCAAGGGTTGAAAACAACATAAGATTGTTATTACAAGTAACAAAGAAGGAAAAGTAGTCCTTGATTCAAGCAATAATCTTAGAAAGATATCA
>NW_018164444.1:9057393-9073186 GCF_001263595.1 Phalaenopsis equestris
TATATATATATATATATTACGTTTACTCTATTATTACATAAGCATCCCTATAATATTATGTACACAACAATGCATAAGAAAATACATAAAATACTTAGTAGAGGGGGACTAATAAGCATGGAAAAAAAAATTAGATGAGCATGCCTAATGGTGTAAACGAGCCGAGCTTGAGCAAGCTCACGCTCTGTCCATATTCGGCTTGTTTATTTATCGAGCTCAAAAAATATATTCGTGTTCAGCTCATTTGCTTAGCAAGCTGAACACTAGTTGTTCGCGAACAATGAGTCATTTGATAGCCCTAGTCATAAAATTGTAGCATTGTAAGGGTTAGAGTGAGATTTAAATCTTATTTTTTAGATTAAAATAACTATTTAAATAGAATTTAATAAATATTTATTTTTTAATTACAATTTTAATTGATTATAAATCTTTGTAGCCTTGTAGCCAATTAAATTATTTAAAAATAATAATAATCAATCATGAACGAACAAAACACAGTTTGTGCTCGGCTCATTTATATATCGAGTGCAAAAAATGGTTCATGTTCGACTTGTTTGCTTAGAGAATAGATCTAACACGAGCTACTTAATGAGCCAAACATGAGCAATTTGTGAACAATGAGCAGTCTTGATAGCCCTAAGTATGCCCCACCAAGTTTTGATCAATAAGTTTTAAAATTCATATGCTTTAAATGAGTTAATATAAAAAATTAATTTATTATTCATATATTACACTTATTATTACGTGCAGCCTCATTGTGATAATAATTACACTCAAAACGATTTTAACATCCCTCAATTTCACCATTCAAGCTTGACGGTGAGTTTGCTCTAGTGGTACGAGGGTGACCCCTTTTATTGAGTCCTAGGGCTTTGCCTCTGAAAATTTTTTTATTTTACATAGCGCCGCGGTGACCAGAACGTTGCACTGCCGTGCCCGATATAGGCTCAATCCCAAAAGCACCACACTCCAACACTTGGAGGAGAGCGACAGAACACACAGATGTAACACCACAACGCAGAGACCAACAAGGTCGTAATGCCCAATCCAATTAGATTTCAAGAACCTCAAAGCACGACACTGCAGCGCCCAAGAGCCAGCACCCCAACACCCTATCACGACACCCTAATGCCAGTAACTATATTTGCGCCGTTCTCCAATATAAGTTTCAATTCCGTCGATCGGAAGTGCTTTGAAATTGAATTTCAAAATTTCTCTTATCTAACAAGAGCATTCTTAAGTTCCAATGTGTGAAGATCCTCAAGTGTAGTTTAATCGCTATTATTCTTTTCATTTTCTTCACAATAAATTTCTTAATGTAATTCGACTCCATGATTTTTTTCCTGTCTTCTTCGGGTTTTTCCAAATGCTTACTATGATTTCTCATTTTGTTCGCTTCTATTTTTAAGTTTTGCTTCAGATATCTGGAATGAGTTTCTTACATCCCTCCCAACAACACATACCTCAACATCAATATAATTTTCCACAATAATACACAAAAAGATTAGGAATTTATAGGTTTATAAAATTACCAAAATTATTGAAGTCTGAAAATATTCAACAAAGGAGAAAATTCTGAGAAACTATAACCTTTTTTCATTCTCTCTTTTTTTAATCAATTTCATGGCTTTGCATTTAACACAATTTTAACTTACACTTAACAAAATAAAAAATTAAAAAAAAAAAACACTCACTGAAAAGTATAAGAGAAAAATGAAAAATGTGCTCAGAAGCAAGAATTATATTAAACACAACACACTCTTAGGTTGCTTTTGTGGCAGCTTGTGTGTTTCAGGATAAGCTGCTTATCCTGAAACGCGGGCATGTTGCGGGGTTCGATCAGCGGCTTGCCTTTAGTGTAAAAACTCAAACACGGTTTCAGATAAGTTGGTGAAATGCGCGAATCAAACAGTACGGCGGCGTTTTGCGTTTCCCCGCACTTATAAACTGCCCCAAACGGGCCCTTAATCTCATCAAAATAATCAACCTGATGATCTCCAAATCCTTCCTTCCAAGGATATTACCATTACCGAAACATCATCATGATACTTCCTGCGATCGCCATGAGGAATATCAAGCAGCTCATGAAAATCCATTCCTGTAGGAATAATAAATATAAATTAAAAAAAAATACAAAAAATAATAAATAAATAAATTTGTAAAACAAAAGGGGCATGTAATACATACCCCACCCAATTCTTATGCTTTACATGCCTAATAACTAAAATTTAAATTTTACATTTATACCATCTAAATCTCTTATATCAGATTAAAAAATACCACTAGACCTTTCCATGCATAGTTAAGGTGGCATATATGACCAAATTGAAGTTTTAAGTGTTAGATATGTAAATACATAGAAATTGAGTGGCATGTAAGTAAATCTTCCGGGGACATTTGCATACATACCACCCAATTTCTATGTATTTATATTTCTATGTATTTATATATGTATTATATATGTAACACCAAAACTTTGTTTTTTACATTTATACCACCCAAATCTTTTCGCATCACTTCCAAAATACCACCATTTTTAAACTTTTAAAGAGTGAAATACACCTTCTCATATCCAACATCTAAACATTGCTATTTATTTCCAAAATACCACCCAATTCCTATTTATTTACATATCCAACCTCTAAAGATTGCTTCCTTACATTTCTACTACCCAAATCTTTTCACATAAACTTCTAAAACACCACCATTTCAAACTTTTAAAAAGTGAAATACACATTCTCACACAGATAAAGTGGCATGTAAAAGTTAAAGTTTACGTGTTAGATATGTAAATACGTTGGAATTGAGTGGTATGTACGTAAATCCTCGTAATAAATTTATCCTTAATTTAAAAATACCATTTTTCTTCGCCGCGCGGAAAAGCAATTCAGCAATGAGGTATTGTGCAGGATCTCCATCTGGGACGTTTTCAATGAACCATGCAACATGTGAAATCACCTCCTCATTGCTGAAATATTCGTACAGTCCATCGGATGATAGGATCAGGAACCGATCACTCGAACATAAACGGTGATGAACGAGCGAAGGCTCGCAGCTAAGGTATGGAGAAGTTCCAACATAATCAACCCGGAACATCTCCAATAAGGCATTATTAAACTTCGGCTGCAGAACAAAACTATTTGTTAAGAGATTAAGGAGGCATTTACATACATATAACATGCAATTCCTCTGTATTTTTACATATCTAGAACCTAAATTCTCATATTTACATGCATAACACTCAAATCATTAACATCATATCAAAAATACCGCTATCACTATCTTGTTTCATGCATGAGTTTATGATGGCTAGGGTGGTAAAAGTGTAAATTGAAACTTTGGGTGATAGATATGTAATGCATAAGAGTTGAGTTGTATGTGAGTAAATCTCTCAAGAATAAAACATACTAAAGTGACTGTAATCACAAGTTAATAAAAACAAAGAAAAGAAAAACATCACAGCTTGTCAAAAAATAAAAAAAAGAAAAGTGTATGGTAATATTTATATTCCATACTAAAGTGACTGTAATCACAAGTTAATAAAAAGAAAGAAAAGAAAAACATCACAGCTTGTCAAAAAACAAAATAAAGAAAAGTGTATGGTAATATTTATATTTGCTATAATAGCAGCATAAAAATTTTAAAAGACAAAAGAAAAGTTGAATTATTTTCATTTAATACAATTACTCATAAACTTAAGTAAATTCTGTCTGGAGAGCATTGGGGTATGACTAGTAGATCTCAACCCGAGAATCTGCCATCGAAAGATCCCAATATAAAGGTAATCGCTGTTTTGTGAAAATGGGAGTATGACCCATGGATCTCAAACTAAGAATACGCCGCTCAAATGTACCAACAGAGAAACGAGTGCGATAAGATGAACATCGGTGTATGATGCTAAAGTCTTAAGTCTAAGTATCTACTACCGAAAGGTCTCAGTAGATATGATGCTAAAGCTTCCTAAACTTGAAGAAAGTTGATTAAGAGACAGAAGAAGAAAATAAATATTGAGAGAATAGCCAGTTAGTTGCAGTTGCGGAATTAACCTACCGCTCGGCTAGCCCCAACTGTTCATATATAGATAATAAATTTGATAATTTAAAATGAATCAAAAGAAATAGCTCTACTAGTAAAACAAAACAATCCTTTTCAAATCAAGAATCTCAGATTCCTACTGATGAGAAGAAGATACTTGAAACCGTGTCCGCTAGAGTGCACAGAGTCCTAAGGGTTGCCATGGAGAAATGACTCACGAAGAGGTACGAAAGACCTATTCTGATTGAGGTTAACAGGGAGCCTGTATCAATCTAGGCAAATCCTACTCGAAAAACATCAGGGCATGATATTTGGAACTTATGTCCAGGGATCAGCCGTTGAAAGGTCTCGGCGAAAGTAAGCAAATATGGAGTACGAAGCCCCATGAAAAAAAATTAAAATAAAAAGATGAAATATCTAGTTAGCACTCCAAAAAATCTGTCGTTGGTAAAATATATTAAGAATGAATTTTAAAGAACAAGCAACCATAATGATGAATCTAATCATTATTTTCCTCTAGAAGAATCACACAATACATGGACACTATACACCTTAATGATTTGGAGATTTTCATCGTTGATGCTATGACCACAACTATAATTGTCCAAGCTCATAACAAGTCTCAACCTATCAAAAAATCTACATGTAATGCATTTCAACTTGCACGACTGCGCATCAAGTAAAATCTAAAAAAGAGAATATTAAACAGAGAGCTCAATAATTATTGTCCAAGCAACAGATTGACCAATAAGGTCTAATTCTAAAAGCAAGCATTTTTACACTCTAGCAATTAGAAAATTCAAAATTCGTTAAAAAAATAGTTCTACCAATAACATTAAAAAAAAACCCAAATTTGGGTTTGATGATGTCAAGATCTTATTAAAAAAAATTTAAGACTTTGCCTGTAGAGTGCACAGAGTCTTAAAGGCTGCTTAAACGAATGGCCTCATGAAAAGGAAATATGAAAGACCTATCATGATCAGGGCTAATAGAAAGCCTGTAAAGGTGCAACCATCTATTGTGAAAGTGCGGCATCAACCAGACAATTTTTTTCTTATTGAACATCAGGACAGACAATTTTTATCTTATTGAACATCAGGACATGACACTCATACTATTTGTTCAGAAATCCGCCACCAAAAGATTTTGGCAGAAGGATGAGCAAATAAGGAGGTTGAAGCCCCATGAAAAAGAAAAAAATTTTTGAAGAAAAAAAAAACATATGAGATCTAATTACCACTGCCGGAGGTTCATCGTCAGTAAAATCTTTCAAGAATGGGTTCCTAAAGAAAAAAGCAACAATAATGATGAATCTCATTATTATGGTCCTCTAGAAGAATGCCCCCACGCATGGTCACTTTCCATCTTAATGATTTTTAGGTCTCGTAACTAATGTTAGGGCCACTATCATGTTTGCTCGAGCTCACACAAAAAGCCTCAGTTTGTTAACATATCTATATATCGTGCATTTCGGTTTGCACTATAAAGAAAATCTCAGAAATGGGAGTATTGAACTTAGAGCTCAACAACTACTACCTGAGCAATGGATTGACCAATAATCACTAACCTGGAAGCGAGTATTTATACCCAAAACCAATTTAAAAATCTAAAACGAGTTTAAAGGAATAACT
This sequence comes from Phalaenopsis equestris, assembly GCF_001263595.1. Classification (NCBI taxonomy): domain Eukaryota; kingdom Viridiplantae; phylum Streptophyta; class Magnoliopsida; order Asparagales; family Orchidaceae; genus Phalaenopsis; species Phalaenopsis equestris. The sequence goes on from NW_018164444.1 coordinate 9,063,060, forward strand.
CTAATGGTGGCACTAAGCAAAACTCAAATCTGGACTTAATAATACCAAGTTCTAATTATTAAGAAGAAGAAAAATGAGGCTCTGTTTGCTAGAGCGCACGAGGTCCTAAAATTGACAAAGGAATATATAAAAGTTTATTGTGATTGAAACAAATTGGTCCCCGGTCAAAAATATGTTATGTACTATGATATCTATAAATCAACCTAAGCAGGTCCCGCTCGGTGAGCATTTAGGTGTGATATTTAAGTTTCAAATCTAACCATCGACTACTAAAACTCCCGGAAGAAATTATCAAAAAATATTACAGTAGTTGAGACCCTAGAAAGTTCTATCTTGAAAAGATGAACAATTTCTCCTATGGAATCCCACTATCTAGTCTGATTGTTTGGAGATTCTCATCACTGATGCTAGAGCCACAATTATATTTATCCGAAGCTACAACAAGAGATCTTAGCTGCCGAAGTACCTACATGTTAGACTTTTCAGTTTGTCCATCAAAGACAGTTCAGCTATAAGGATATTTATCATTGTGCAGAAATTATCAGATCAACTCGATATTTAAAAAGCTCTAAAGCCAGAAGTGAGTATTATTATCCACAATAAACTTCACTCATTTCATCTATTCTCATTTTCGAGGAAACCGGGGCCATTTTCTACTTTTGGAGCACAAAATATCTTTTCCAGCTAAGTTATTATGCCTTGCTCAGCAAATTCAATAGGAAAGCCCTTTTTTTAACTATTATGACTAACTTACAGAAAAGAAGTGGAGAAAATTGAAATTCAGAAATGGGATTTTATTGCATATGTTTACTAACCTGTTTGAGAAACTCAGCTCCAAAAGCTCTAGTAACTTTTAACTGACCCTTTACTCTGCCGTTGAATACAACCTGAGGATCATCAACATGTTCAGCTTTAACCCTCAGTACTTCCTGCAGAAGCAATCAAGAGATAGTAAGCATTCAAAATAGAAGATTGACCTTTTTTTTTTTTGTTGAAGATTTAGGTACACACCACCCAATTTCTATGTATTTACAAGTCTATCACCTAAACTTCTATTTTTATATACATCCCAACTTATCTACGAATGAAAAGGTGTATTTCACTTCTTAAAAGTAAAAGTGGTGGTAATTTTTATGTGATAATGAAAGATTTGAGTGGTATAAATAAAAAAAAAAAGTTTAGGTGTTAGATATGAAAATACATAGGAATTGGATGGTATGGGGGGTATGTATGTAAATGTGAATTAAGTCAATTAACATACTACATATGAGCAGATTTTAGAGTGTCATTATGTTGGTTGTATGATTATACTGAAAATGAGCTGATACTTGATCCCAGCTAAAACAACTTAGAAAGCAAAAGGCAATAAATACTTGCATGGAACTTGTTCCATAAGTTTTGTCACACTAGTTGCTAAAATTAATGAAGGAAAAGATTCATTAAATTTCGTTACAGTTACAAAATTTTCAGGTTCATAAAATAATAGTCCAATTATTTGCTTCCAAAATACAAGGTCATAAGTTGTGGGCAGGCATTAACTTCAAATCATGACCATTTATTCAATAATTAGACAAAATTAAAGGAGATAAACTTAATAGCAAGTAAAATCTTCAACCCCTGGCTCTTAGAATGCAAAAAGAGCTAAAAGCCTTTAAGTTACAGAATCATAAGACGTATAGCCATAAAAGTCTTGAGACCAAATTCAAAGTACGGGACAACATCAAACACATGATCTGATTTAAATATTCTAACTATATTTGAAAGAAAATCCGACCAGCTCGGCTAGCCATCTTGTCAAGACATATTGGCAAATTCGCTCAGCCGAAATCAATTGTATAAAACACAAATATTGGCTCACTCAGCTTGTTGGCAATTCACCTAGTCAATTCGGCAAACTAGCTCGGTGGTTTAAGTTGGCATATCTGAACGACTTCGTCAACTCTCACTATAAATAAATAGTATCACACAATATGTTGAACGAACAGCTACATGCAATCATATTGTGATGTAATTTTCCTCTTACGGCACATTCATTTATAAAACCAACCCGAAGGCGGACACAAACCACCCAATAGGGGGTGGGAGATACTTTTTTTTGTCACTTAAGGGAATTTATACCAAACTCTCCCTGTTCAGCTACATTCTTAAAAGGCTCTTTTATGTATTTTAGTCCGCTCCTGTAATAAGCCATTACGCTAAGTGGTGTGAGAACTGACAATTCAGGATCCAATACAACAGGACTACTGACCAGCAAAGTATGTTGCAAGCCTTAAAGCCATATTGGTCCTTCACATTGTGTCTGATGCAATCAAATGTGAAGTAACTTCTAATCACTCATAAGGTACTACTCTTGCATGATTTTTTATCAAATTTCAAAGCATCAAATCAGGTAAAAGAAGCAATTGTTGTTTCATATTCCTAGCTCACAAGTCATGAAATTAGTTTGTCATTAACTCAAGGCCAGTGGAAAGAGAGCATTTATAATCATTAATGGCCAGATATATGGAAATAAATGCAAGACATAAGGGAAAAAAAAAGAAAAAAGAAACATCGGATATATATACTCCTGACCCCTGGCTTTCTAAGGTGATGTTTTCTCATAGACTCTAGGAAAGTTTCTTCTAACTTGGTTGTTGTGAGGAATTTACCAATGACAATGGAATGGAGACAATATAAATGTGGAGTTCACTAGGGATCTAAGAAACTCTTTCTATACATCGATGCCCATAAGGAAGAAGACCCTTACGAACAAGCAACTCATCAGTTAACTGTTTAGTCCACCTTCTGAATCGACTAGAGTAATGGGATGATTATAAGTTTACCTCCCATAATTGACCATGCACCGTAGTGACGACAAAAATACATTACAGAGAGTTCTCTAAATGACCGCCAAAGATATAAGCTCATTCAAACAAAAGGTCTCTTTTTCTTTCTTGAGGGAGGGAGGGAGATAAAGTAAGACGTTGACACCGCCAAAGATATAAGCTCATTCAAACAAAAGGTCCCTTTTTCTTTCTTGAGGGAGGGAGATAAAGTAAGGCGTTGAAAAGTTAAAATAAAGAATAAAAATCTCGACTAATTTTCATGAAAAAACAAGTGAAGGAAATTGTAAATGCAATGTTCAAAAGGACCAATTAAGAAAGGCATTTAGGCTAAGGAAACTCGCAAGAGATGGGTGTATTTCCATTATAGCATCATTTAGAAGAAACATATTATTATTAAGAAAACTAAACAAATATATAAGAATCTATCCAATAAATAAATATAGAAGAAGCTACAATTCTAAGATATGAAAAGATTCATGAAACCATCTACTCCTATCATAACTTTGGCGCATCTTTTTTTTTCTTCTTGATATGCATTGCACCAATTCTTGTCATTCTAAATCATAAGCCTTCTCAAGGTCAGTAAAATCATATGATCCTTTCTCCAACCAATAGATTTTCATGGAATGAACCAAATCGATTCTCTAATATCAATATTATTTTTCTGAGTCTATAAGTCATTATACTATCATATCATTTCATTCTATTACCCCCAAGTTTAATTTATGTATGATGACCACAATGTATCATTTGTTCTTAAATATTGGCAAAAACAATTCCTTCTCAAAATTATTTATCATCCACAGTCTTCAAAACTCTACTAAACAGAATTTTTAATTAAACTTACTACACGATCATTGATAACTCTCCAAATCTCAAAAGATTACTCATCAAAACCAACGTCTCTGCAAGGCATTGCATTCAAGCATCCTCTTCAAACCTAATTTCAATTCATTAACTTTTTCGTCAATATATAACATGCCTTAAAATTTGATCACCGTTCCCGTCCAAATTTCTTCATTAAAATTCTACAAAAAAAAAAAAAAAAAATCAAAATAGCATTTTATCTCTTCACTTTCAATACATCCGACCTTTTCAGGTTCCTTGGATCACTTATACCTTATATTTGTTATTTCATATCTCATTTGATTCTTCCTTAGTATTTAATCAATCAAACAAATCATAACAAATAAAGCTTTTGCTTTGTGCATATACTCATTGCAAGACTTATAGCTTCCTTATATTGATTAAAATTATTACTTATCTCATGCTTTGTACAATAATCTCTCGGTTTAATCCAAATAAATGTAATATAAATTATATGAAGTTTTTTTGAAAATCTTATAATAAAGAGTGGAGCACAATAATTACTTCTCCAAACCATTGAAGCCAAATTCATAGATCTGTTTACATTGGCGAAGTGAAAAGTAAGAAGTGAGAAGTGGACCACTACATTTGTTCGCTTAAATAGCGGCATTAGAAATTACTTATTCTCTAAGAAGTGATTAGTTAAATTCTTAATCATTTGACTTTGAGCACATATACTGAAGTCATTTTCAAAGGCCATTAAAGATTACATTTTTTATATTTCTGAAAAATAATAAGGCCACATAAACATATAAGTTCACTTCTAAAGTATATAATTTAAAAACAAATATATAAAATAAATTAAAATTATATGGATAGTTTCAAGATTAATCCATTGAATGATGTTGCAATGGAGTAAAAGAACCTTAATTCTTAATGCTTTTTCGACCTACCATCAAATCTCAATACATACAACCGATAAAAAAAGTTAATTTTATGACAAGTGATAGGTTTTATTATCATCAAGTAATGTAGCTTGGGCTTAAACATTAGGAAAGCTTAACACTAGATAAGAAAAAAAAAATGATTTTTTATCATAGAAATGAAAAAATATGGAAGCTATGAAAATTTAAATCAACAATCATATGGAAGAAAGTAAGTTCTAAAAGAGAACATGTTGGATTTATAAACTTGGACAATAGAAAATATGACTGACCCAACCCAAGCATTTTTAGTGCAGCTGCAGACAGTTTTTTGGATTATCTTATCAATCGATAAATATTTGTGATGAGCAAGAAAATGTAAAAACTGTGAATGCTAAAAACTAATAAGACATACTTTGTTGAGCCAATTCATATCATGGTTGTCCCGAAGATTTTCTCCTTTCCTTCCCAGTGTTGAAAATTTTTAAAAACCTTAGACGGAAAAATAAAAGGAATAATTGGCATCAACTCCGTTAGAGAGCAATACTAAAGTTGAATAAATCTTTTTGTGGAATATAAAAATTAGAACAATAAGCATCAACTCAATTAATAGCTTGAGCTTTTGGAGGACATCTATTTGGTTGAATGCCATTGCTACTTTGCAATTTAGTCCTTAACTAAGAAAAGTAAAGAGTGAGGTTGTTATTTACCAACATTTAAATAATATATTGATTAATTTGCGCACATGTTTAAAGTTAGCAAGAGAATTGCCTAATTCAATATATTAATCCTAAAAGGTTTACCTGATAAAAAAAACTAAGCCTTTTATAATGAGTGGAATGAATTTCATTGGTCCCCTAACAACATCTTTTGGTCGGGGAGAATCGCTAATTTTAGTGCATAACCTCACTAAAAGAATCTAATTTAAACACTTGGTTAAGTAAAATTATGAACTACAATAATATTTTTGTAGCGGAATGTGATTAATAGATTTGGTTGACCATTTACATAGAAGAAAATTGAAAATTTTTAGTGATAATAAGCGATCAATTTCAACTCTAGAAGAAGTTACATGATAAGAAAGGAAAACAGATTGAAGAGTTTTTGGTATCACCTTAGACAATTTTAACAACTCTAACTATGATTAGAGGGGTAAACTTTGCTTTGAGTTTTAGGAATAATGTGACACTTTTAGAGGAGTAAAATCATATTCAAATAAAGCGCAAAGCTTTCATTCCAGCTGATCTACTATTGTCAAAACAGGAAACAACTGACTGGGTAAAACGTGTAAGAACTTAGCCTAAATAGAAAAGAAACCATTCATGCTTGATGCAAAAGGAGCTTGCAAAAATCACCTTTCCTTAAAATAGTATTTATTTCAATTTTATCTGAAGAAAATTGAGTTGGTCGTTAAAAGAGTATAGGATGAATGAAAAGTAGGAACTATTCAATTTTAATGATATAATTAGTATGATTTTAAAATAGTTTAAACTTTTATGGAGAATATAAACAAGCCTATTATTCTATAGTAGTTTTCATGATTTTTTTATAACAATGTCTAAATTCCTCAAAATCTCTATTTCCCATTCACAGCAAAAGGGGTCAAGCCCCCTCTCTTTCTCTCTCCAAAATTCAATAGTATGACAACCTTACACTCAATCCCCCAACTCTTTCTCTAGAAAATCTACTTCTTTACTTCCTCTCTCTACCAGAAAAAAAGAAAGGAGGAACTAGTTATTAGGTAAAAAAAGATCATAAAAGAAATGTAGGAGGAAGGAAGAAGGGGAAGAAAAGCTAAAAGAAAATCTTCTATTAGAAGAATGAATTAAGCTATCATTACAAGTGGTTCCTATTATATTATTATCTCTGTAAATATCCTTCTAATCATCTATCAAGCCTCTCAATCTATTCTTAATCCTTACCTTGGTCGAGCATTTATAAAGCCTCATTCTTGGTTTTATCTACCGAAGACACAATCTTATTGAAAATATAATTCCGAAAAATCCATTTCTAAGTTATATCCTCATTAACTTCTAGGTTTGGCTGAAGATTTAACAATAACCGAATTTCACTCTATAATCAATAAAAAAATTTTGCAAGTCCTAGTGCATATTGCAAACAGTAAGGGATTTGATCTTCCCCATGCTTAAAATATTGATCATTTGGAATGTTGCTATCCATGTAAACAAATATCCCAACAATAAAACAAGATTTCATATGAAATATATGACATGTTTACAAAAATCTTAAATTTAAATTTGGATGGGGAAGCAAGTGCTCAAACAAAGCTCAATCAGATGGTGACTTAATAAAATGGAGAGAGGAAAATAAAAACTATTCATTAAACATCATACATAGCTCATTCCCATCTTTTAAGAAATTAAAGTGCCTACCTTTGCTAAAAAAATTAGTCAAAATCAGAAATACAAAAAAATTAATCTTTTGATTCTGATTTTTCAAAAATAATAATAGAGCTGTGAATGAAGAATAACCCAAAAAAGCAGGAAAAGAATGGGAAAGTATCAGAACTTACTTCCTCCATGCTGGTACTGTGATCCTTGGACAGCTGAACAGCCATCAACTTCAATTTGCAAAGCGAGATTTCCTCGTTCTTGTTAATTCTACAAACATGGCTAGTTGGATTTTGCGTAGGAAATTCCTCCGATATCCTGTCCAGCTCCACACGGGCAATCGACTCCCTCGATCTGTTCTGAAACCGTGAATCATCCATCATAAGAACAGCATTGCTGTTTCGATCGCTCGCCCTATCCTGCGCCAAGACAACACGGCTATCGCCAAGGTTCATGACATAGACGTCTTGATCCTTCATCAACATTACGAGAACACATGATCCCATTAGCGCGAGCTCCGGATTCGTATCGAGCGACCTTTCCACCATGTCAGCATAAGCTTCCTCGGTGATCTCAAGTGCTCTTGCCAATGCTTTCATTACAGCGTCATGGTCGACAGGACCAGACTTGCATTTCGGAACAGCAACAGATGGGTTCGTTGTGCCATCCGTCAGATGGAGTTGGTCTCTGTGCCAATCATAACTCCATGGGATGAGTTTTTTAAGTAAAGATTTACGTTTCCAGCGCAATTTTTTCAACTTGGATCTAAAAAGAGATCTTTTGATCTTTTTCTGTGTTGAAGATGAAGGAGGCATGTGATGTTCCTTCGGATCACTGTGTTTCTCCGCGGAATCATATTCAGTTTCTCGGTTTATGATCGGTTCAATACGACCTGAACTTCGAACTCCGACGTCTGCGGAGCAGGAAACGAGCTGAATCTCTGAGTTTTCAATGAAATGTAATGGTAAATTCCTTGAGCTCCCGCATGCGGCATCAGATGCGAACCTAGAGTCCTTATCCTCTGGGTTTTTCACCAGTTCCAATTGAAGCAGCTCATAAAGGTGCTTGCTTATCCCGGGATCACTTATTGTGTTGTCCGCTGGAGGGTCAACAGCAGCATTTCCTTGAAAACTATTAGCTTCACTAACCATGGCTGCATTCTTGTTGTCCATTTTCAAACTCTGATCCTGGTTTATCACACTTGCTATGTGCAGACAATCTAAGCTTCTGGATTCAGCTTTTTCATCACCTTGTGTTGGTTCAGTGTCCAACTCACCTTCAACACTAGACTTCCCTCCACATTCCAAAATTCGTGCTTGAAAATTGTAGACTTCTTCAGAGTTTTTGTCCTTCGAAAGGTCATTGCAAAGTTGAGAATTTGAAATTTTGTTTTCAGTGGCAACATTGTGTGGGTCAGGAAGCAAGATATCTTCTCCTCCAACATCTGAACAAGCACAAAAAGATTTGTTTAAAGGAAGAACAACTGAAGGCAAACTCTCTTGAGGCTGCTTTCCATAATCCCACAACAAACCTTCCAATTCTTTATCTATAGCCATGTAAAGATTGCTCATAAGAAAATCAGGCGCATCAGGGCCACTAAAACCATCATATATCCCAACAAAAAGCCAACCTTGTTCCTCAGAAAGAACTACATGAACCCTGTCCTCCCCAGCCTTGCCATGAGCCCACTGCAAGTTCTTCATATCTCTATACTTATGCTCAGAAGCCCCACCCTCATCAAAGTTCCTTGAGGCTACATGCTTCAACTTCAACTCCTCCGGATGCCAAACCATCTTCCTCATCAGATCCATGATGAGCCTTTGTATCCGGCCAGCACGACCGCTAGGCTTCCCAAAAATCCGAGAGAACGCGCTTCTCATAGGCCTACTCATACTTCCCACAAGCCGTTTGATCCTCCCTTTTCCATGGACATAAGTGAGTGAAGCTGCAAAATTGCTTCTTTCTGTGTTATCAATCGGACCAGACATGAAGGCGCCTTTATCCAAAGCTCCAGACATGAACCCATTCAAAGTTCCAGAACCTCTAGGTACTGGCTGCAAAGGAATGGCGGCAAAGGAAGCTGTGCTCTCAAAAGAAGCTGCTGGCTGCAGCATTTCCCCGGAGAGCAACTGATTAAGATTGCAGCCACTCCTAGCAGTGGATACATTAGCACTAACCGAGGCTCCGGAAATAGTCTTAAAGGTAGTTTCAGGTAAACTACTGCTGTGTCTTTGTAAGCTAGCAAGATCATCCACCATGACTTCCTGTCGAAAGGAGCCCCACTGTGTCTCAGTATCAACTGTGCTAGAACATGCTGTATACCTATCAGAGGTAAACGGAGTTATGGCCGGAGAATCGGCGATCACCGGCCGGACATAACAGAAGGAATGCCCTAATCCTTCATCTAATGGCTCCAGAAACTCGAAATTGACGTCTTGGCTACCATTTCTAAATGGCCTGAAGCAACAAACAACGCGAGAAGGACTATTACCCATAACCAATTCAACAAAACATAATCGGATCAATCACTGGATGTCACAAAATCTCTCAACCCACAAAACCCTTTTATGTTGCCTCTGCATCATGAGCATTCAGAATTCAGAAGTCCAGAATATCAGACACCTAAAAGCGCAGATAAATTCATGGATTCATACTAAACAAATCTAGAAACTTAAGCCATGCAATGGGAAAAGGGACTCAAGCAAGGAGGGTTTGCTGGGCATCCAACCTGTTGAAGAACGAATGCAAAGCTCTTTCTCATGCAACCACTAACCGGCGAACCAGAGAACAGATCTATGGTGAAACCAGATGAGAAATGCGAAGAAAAAGATTGGTATAGATCGAAAACAGAGAGGAAGTAGAGAAAGTAATTTAAATCATAACCAGACAAAACTGCGAGTTGAAGCTAGGGCGGGTAAAAATGTGTTTTTTGAAGAATGGAAGGAAGCGAAAGAGGGGCAACAGAGAGAAGGACGAAGAAATGAGGATTTTTGTTCTGTGCTGAATGAAACCGTGGGAGTGGATTAGGAAGCTTGATTGCTTTTAAAACTAAAAGAGGGAAAGGGGAGAAAATCGCGCAGTGCACAAGAAGGTGGCCATGAGTTCACTCACAGCCCATCGGCTTCTTGCGGCTTTTAAATATATATCTATATTAAAATTTGATAATAATAATATATTTATATCATATTATACATATATATATATATATATATATATATATA
>NW_018164444.1:9074241-9074631 GCF_001263595.1 Phalaenopsis equestris
ATGTATATATATACATACATACATATATATATACATACATACATACATCTATATATATATATATATAGATATATGTATGTATATATATATACATACATACATACACGTATGTATGTATGTATATAGATACATACATGTATGTATATATATAGATACATACATGTGTATGTATATATATAGATATATGTATGTATGTATGTTTATATACATGTATGTATCTATACATACATATATGTATGTATCTATACATACATACATGTATACATACATATACATACATATGTATGTATATACATACACATGTGTATGTATATACATATACATATGTATGTATATATACATACATATATGTATGTATATAGATATATATGTATGTATATATAGATACAT
>NW_018164444.1:9075543-9076550 GCF_001263595.1 Phalaenopsis equestris
TTTCCCTCTTTCTCAATCGATTCTCATGCTCTATGCGTTAGGCATATTATATTCGGATTTAACAATAAGAATTATATGATATGTATACAAAATTCCAAAAAAAAAAAATTATATTATTATTAAAATTATAATCTTGGTATATCTTAAAATTTTTAGACACAACAACAACAACGCTTCGTTTCCAGAGAACATCCTTAATGAATTTATGTCATAATTTTTAGACAAATTATTAGCTATCAATTTTTTTTAGATTTATTTTTTTTTTAAAAAGCAAAACTATTAATATTTAATTCATGTCAAAATAAATTAAAAAAACTTTGATATATTCTAACTAATATTTATTATAACATTTTGATAATAGTTACTTTTTCTATTTTCAAATCATGAGGCTTGTTATTAAATGGAGTTGAGAGTGGAGAAAGCCATTTACTTGTCAAGCCATTTTCAACGATTTTAATATTTATTACATTAAATGAAATTTCAACGCTTATAACAAATAAAACAAAAATAAAATCATAATTATTTTTTTTAATATTTCTCGGGCCCCACCATTTGTTTTTCTCTATTTACACATGTATGGTATTTGGCGGTGTTAGGGCTAGAAGTCAATTTAAATAATAGAAGGGGGGATATGTGAGACATAAGGTTCACCATCATATATTTTTTAAAAAAAAAAGTATTTAAATAATAAAATAATTATCTTCATTTTCAAATTTATTTCGTATATCTTTACATTGCCTTAATTTTGATGTCAACATTTAGGTACAAATATTATAAATATAGTTATATAGACTGCCTATTAAATTTATATTTTTATACTATCTTAAAAATTAATTTATTTGACATATATATATATATATATATATATATGCGAATTACCTGGCTCATTGGTGCGGTCTCTAACGTAAGTCTCTCGGGTTGGGGGTTTGAATCTCGTGGTACGGGATCTTCGAATCAGAACCCTTTGGGGGAATTAATACTTGGTGCTCACGAGACCATATATATAT
>NW_018164444.1:9076581-9093102 GCF_001263595.1 Phalaenopsis equestris
TATATATATATATATTGCATCGTCCTCAAGGAGTGCATGGTATGGGTGGACTTTTGTGGGTTTCTTCCACCCACTTGACAAAAGCAATGTCAAATGAACGAGAAAAATACAACAAAGAAACAAAAAATAATTGAAAATAAAAGAAATCGGAAAATATGGTGGGGGCCAGGGGCCATAACGAAATTTGATCGGCAAAGCCTGCCATCTGTTTAAAATGGGGCCCACGTGGCAATAATATTTAAATGTAAATTTTAAAATTTAATTTTATAAATTTGTTCTTTCATTCTTTGTATGGTTCTTTTGGAATGCTTATCATTGATGTTCAAATAATTGAAGTCAAAGTTATCTGTGAATGACACATAAGAAATAGAGTATGAATAATAAGAGAAAGAAATTTTAGAGCATAATATCAGTAATATATCTCTGTGTTTTTTCAGAAGTGTCATTTCACATATTATTATTTTTTATTTATAGTAGTTAGAAGTTATATTATAAAAAATCAGTTAGAAGTTATATTATAAAAGATCAATAATGCATTGAAATTCTCTATGATTGTTCGATTGCGGTAACTGTCTAGATAACCGTTACTATGGTCGAATCACTATCGTTACATCTCTGTTTTGCATGCAATAAGGTTTAGCAAGTCATTTTTTTGTTTACTCGACCAGCCCTTTCGGTGAAGCCGGCTTAAGCTTTCGTGTCATGTTGATTGATAGCTCTTGGCACTCGGTTGGAATGATTCTTCAACACATCTTGTCTAAGGTTGCTTGATTTTGTTCAACTTACTTTGATCATACATATTTTAATTCCTCGATTCTCTCATGTATTAGTAGGCTATATTGTTGCGATAAGGACGTGAGAATTAAGTTTAGCAAACGCTTATCTTATTTTAAAATTCTTCATTAATTAATACTTCATTAATTTATGTGTGTGGCTGCTTATAAATAAATGGTAATCTTTCTAATTTTGCATATTATGTGTCTTATCTTCTTGTTTCTTTTCCTTTGTATCCTTGTTGTCTTCATCGGAAAGAAGGGTCCTTGCGATGGATAAGCATCCAGAGTCCCAACCTGCCATCCCGAGCAAAGTATTGCTTTGTGGCTTGTTCTCAGGAAAGAAAAGTAAGAGAAATTTTGAAAATGATCAAAAGAGGCAACTCATGAGAAAGTAGAGGATGGCATTGCCTTCGGGTGGTGGTAATTATGCAGTCACACTACATGGCTCCACCAGCTGCCTTGGCAACATCTCCCAGTACAATGTGGATTTAGGTTTTCCCTGTGTCTGTTGATCCTCCACCATTCAAGAGACTTCACCTGAGGAGTCGACAGTGTCCGAGGCAATTAGAGGCATGGGTACACTTTCGACTCAATCGAAATAACCTCTAGATATTGCTTTTTGTCTATTTTATTATAATTTTTAGGTATGACAAATGACGAGATTGAGTTGGGTTTAGATGGAGCTCTTGTAGCACCTGTTGAGGTTGGGAAGTAAGTGGCAAGGGGAAACGATCGGTCAACCGAAGAAGGTGATGTGGTTAAACTCCCCGAGTATTTTACAATTTCCTGTCGAGACACGAGAGGAGAGACATAATCAACCTAGATGGATCATGAGGAGTTAGATCGTCGCCTGACTGAGATTGAGAGCTTGCTCACTTGTGAAGGCAGTTTTTAATGGAGCTTGGAGACACACCATTTTTGGTCTATGTGGCGCAACCAGAAGAGAAAATTTTATTAGTGAAGCAGATAGTGTTTGTTCTTCAATATAAGCACACAAGAGCTATTTCAGACCTTCCGGGCTCGCTTGAGTCCAATAAGTAGGTCAGTTTAGGTTTGGTGGTGAGTTCCTTTTCTAGATGCTAGTTTAGTTGAGGCATGCCTCAAAAAAGACAGCTTCAAACCCATGTATAAGCTTCTTGCTTCCTCTGTGCGGACTCAGAGATTGGTAATGACGGTGAAAATGATATTTCTAAGTAAAATGATGTTTCTCTTGATTTTTTCACTAGTATTTTTCTTTTGAGTTATTTTAGATGGTGACATCTGATTTTGATCTTTGATGGTTGGGATTTACCCTATATCTACAAAAAAGTGAGGTTAGTGATAGTGGAGATAGTTTGTTTTCCTTTGTAACTTTTCTTTCAAGCTTTCGTCTTTTTTTTTTTTTTTAATATTACTCCTCATCATCAAGAAGCGACTCCACTCTACGTCATTATCCCCCTCTTAACTTCATGATGATTCCTCTTTCAGTGTCATAAAAAATGTCCCAAGTCTAATTATCATCATACCAGTTGAGCCATGTCCATAATCCTACCATTCGTCTCAAGGTTTCCACTTTGCATGGAAGGATAAATCTCCTTATGAAGAATGAGATAGTGACTTATCAAGATCGGTTTTGACTCGGTCATCAACTTCCATTATGCAAGGAATTAAGCACCATTTTTATCTATTACAGAGTCATCTCTACGCAAGTGGTGCATAATTTGATTGTCGCTATAATGTCCTTCATGGCCTTTGCACATTGGAAGGTGATTATATGGTTGGTCAAACTCTTCAAGTATGAATGTCCAATTTTTGTATAATAGTCGATTCTACTTTTGTCATTGCATGGATAAAGTGAATGATTGTAAGTTAAAGTTTTGTTTTTCTTTTTTTAGAGAGTAATCGGATGGTCGGTCCCAACAACTCTGTTCAACGTTCCCCTTTCCAAGGTTAAGAGAAAGATTCCGTCTGAAGTACAAAGGGAGATTGATAAGATTGAAAAGAAAATGTTGACCTCATTTTTTGTTCAGGTCAAGCTTTTTCCTCTTTAGTAGCCTAGGGTCTAGCCATAGGACTTCCCTGTTGACTATTCATAGAGGACTAGAAAAGGAACCCATTAGAAATTCTACACTCTTCCCTGCTCAACTTGAAGTTCCACATGTTGGTCATGAACTCTAGCACTTAGTAGGCTTAGTAGGTGGGGTCAAGGGGTCAATATGGAGGAGCTCAAAGAGAGTCCCCATAGGATGGTCAAGCCTTAGGACTAACCCTGAGTGGTCTGATTTTGGTTAGACTAGCTTGCACACACCTTCTCACATACCTCAAATCTTAAAACCCGTTTATCTGGTCCCCTGACTCCTTTTAGGAAACTCATGTGGATAGACCCAAACCCCTAGTCCTTGGCTAAGAGGGTTATGACCAGTATTTTGAAAAACCAAAATGAGTCCTCATATGACTCCTATTGGTTTGGCATGGCTTCATGGCTTACTTGCCTATTCTAGTCCAAAATCACCAAATTTCCAAAATACCCCCAAAATTGCCAAAAATTACTAAAATGCCCTCATAACCCTAAAATTCCAAAAATTCTAAAAAATTTCAAAATCATCCCAAATATTCCCAATTTTAAATTTTAATCATCAATTTGACACAATTTGACCAAAAACCCTAAATTGCCCTTAAAGACCCAATTGCCCCAAATTAGCCCCAATCTTGGCCCAATTAGCCTCAATCTTGCCCAATTTTAATTTCAAGTCAAAATTCAGTACCCCCAATAGCAACATCCCTAATATCAATTTAAACAAAATTCAAGCCTAATTTGACCCAATTGCAAGCTCAATTTCACCTAAGTCAAAAAGCCCCAATTTTGACCATATGACTAAATCAACCAAATTGACATTCCAATTCAAATCAAATCACTAAAATCCTTTCCAAACTCTTCATGACATCTCCCTACACCAAAATTCAACATTTAATTGACCAAAATTTTAGCTTAAATTCACCCCTAATTTTAAAAGCCCAAGCCCACCACATCTAATTCCAAAAGCCCAAATCCAAAGCCCACATGATAATTTTTTTTCCTCTTTATCATCCATTTAATTAGAATCATTCCCTAAGTTCTAAATCCATAATCAAATCTCTCCAAAATCAAGCATCATGTCAAACTTCATCAAAAATACCAAATAAATCCAAAATCCATTCTCATGAAAATTAGTCAAGCCAAGGACAAGCCATGATGCCACTCCCAAGCTATAGGTGAGCCATGAGAGTCATGCCACATCACCATGCTATTAATGGTAAGGGGACAAACCACTTTTAAATATCCTTAAGATCCTTTTTAACCCACTTCATGAAACACCCAAACCTCATGCTTATGGCAAATCACTTGTATAGGGACCTCACCATGCTAACCCAATTAAACCGTCTAATTTCCCTCAGCACCTAAAACTTCCTTGTTGGATGAACCCAACCCCAAACCATGACTTGACCCAATTTGATCCAAAATAGCTTTTCCCCCATTCAATTTCAATTCAATGCCTTTACACATGGCCAACCCCAATTGACTTCACCAAAACCAAGTTTGACCTCCCTGAGTCAGATAGTGACCCCTCCCTGGCTGGTCGACCACCTTGGCTGCCGGAAAATCCAAGTCAAAAAGCTCCACCTAGGCAAAAACTCAAAATTGAATCCATCCAAACTGCCTCATTCTAATTGGACACTTGCACTTTTCTTCACTCCACCTAATAAAGCTTTTCCACCCACCAATTGTCCCTTGTGGCCTCTCCTTCCCCCTCTATTTAAACTCACCCTCCACGACCAAGGGGAGAGAGCTTGAAATTCCTTAGGGAGAATCTGCCAAATTGATCTCAGAGCTTCTTCAATACCCATTAAATTCAATCCAACCATCCTCAAATCCTCAAACCCACTGCCCGAGCTCAATTTTGGAGTTCAAAATCAAGCCCGAAACAGGACGTCCCTCTAGAATCCACCAAATCCAATTTAATTGCTCCCACACCATCCCTTGAGTGAGAGAGGAAGATCCCCCACAAATGCCCCATCACCAAAACACCCTAGGGTGAACTTTGATCGAACCCCTAAATTAGCCTTGGTCGATTTCATACCTAGCCATTTCACCACGACTTGAGGCTTCATTTAGGAGTTCTTTAGACTCAAGGCAAGTTTTTGGAAGCACCCAATCGAGGCCACACCTCTTGGGCAAAAGTATTGAACCCTAACCCTAAACTGAGCTTCATTTGATTCTTCATGCTAATAGAATCAATTTGGATTTAAGGCTTGATTAACCGTATTGATATGTTCTCCTAGTGAAGACGAGTCGATAGGAACAAACCACACTTAATATAGTTGATTATCGAGAGAGATATTAAGGTTTGAGTGTGGACAGTTCTTGAGCTAAGTATTTGGGGACAATGACTCACAGTCTTTGAATCGCGCATGTAATGGATAGATGCTCCAGATTACGTCGGACGAGAAGATGGGACGATACAACGGAGATGTGTGGCAGCTGACTCAGGTAGCGGTGTCGAATGGGAGCGTGTCACGTGCGCTTTTCGAATCTACTTTGGTTGACGCGACGCCGCGTCACTTATGTAGATAAATAGGGCTTTATTTTATTTATTTAATAGCCATAACTTCAAAAATACAGATCTTGGTGTAGAAAAATCACAAAAAAAGAAAAATAAAAAGCCTTCTTGCTCAGTGAACAGAGGAGAACAATGTGGAAATGGTTTCATATTTGTTTGATGCATATATGATGCATGTATGATTTTTAATTAATTAAATGGTATTTTTCTTATTTAGATTCTCCGTCTGTATAGACATTTCACCGTGACATGATTTTTAGGGCTTTGATTCTCTCTGTCATGAGGGATCTTCCTTAATTTTTCCAAGGTCAGGGGGATCTCTGTCAGGGGGGATCTCTAGTCAGAGATCTCTATTTTTCAAGTATATCATGCCTATTTTGGTAAGATAATTATAAAAATTAAAATACTATCAGAAAAATATAAAATTTATTTTTATAGGTTCACTGTGGTCAGAGGACCCTAAGAAAAATATAAATTTGGTTTAACTCATTAAAAATAATCTTAATTGTCCTAATTGTCACCAACCCTTAGAGATGAAATAAAAATGAATTGGAGTAATTATAAATGTAAATGGTATAAAAATCATTCTCCATTGTAATTTATAGTCAGAGGAACTCCCCATAAAATTTCAAGTCAATTGGAGTTAATATGACCACTCAAATTGTTTAATCAAGTGAAATCACATTTTTGACATTAAAATAATTATAATAATTAAAATACAACTAAAAAAAATACCAAATTGGTTTCGGGAGCTCTTTATGATGAGAGGAACCTAAAAAAAATAAAATTGGCATTAGAATAAATACTTTATTTTTTAGGTATTTTTAGCATTTAAATAATTAAAAAATAATAATAAATCAGATTAAAAAATAATAAAAAATCAGAAAAATTGTAAAATTGTAAAAATACACTAAAATGTCACATTTGATTTGTTGATCACTTGAAACTAAATAAAATAATTTTCCTAATTTTCTAAGTCAAAATACCAATTTTAAAGGCATAAAAATGAATTTTTTCTATTTTTTTCACTAAAATAATTCCAAAAACTAAAATATAACTAAAAGAATATGAAATTTGTTTCTTTAGGTTCCCTGTACTCAGAGAGATTTAACAAAAATATAAAACTTAATTTTCTACTTAAATGATACTTTATATTTACTTAATGCTCAAAATAAACAAATAATTTTAACAATTACATTAAACTTTTAAAATCATGAAAATTGGTCTAAGTGGTCCTCTGACCTAGGTGAGCCTCCAATAATTTTCTTAAAGACAGAGGTTTTGTTTTGTTTGAGTTATTAAATTTTCATTGAAAATCCCTATTTTTGCATTAAAAATAATTATAAAATTAAATAAATTCAGAAAAATCACATTATCTCCTCTGATGTTTTAATTGACCCATGAGTGGGGTAATATAAAATCTTTAAGTCATTTGAGTTCAATGTAATGAATTATAGGGTGTTAAGGCCTCGGGGGGCAAAAAGAGTAATTTTGGAATTTAAGGCTTAATTAATATTTAGGTTTAACTGAAGGGCTAAATAGGCAATAAATAATCTTAATTGATATGTTTTAATGATTGAAATATGAAAGGGATAAATGATAACAACTAATCTCACTTTGATCTTTCTCACTCTGGTCTCATTAAAGATAAATTTGTAATTTTTCAAATTGATGAAATTTGGAAGATTGATTAAATAAGAAGATATTAAGGTAAGTTTTGGAAGATCATAACTCATTGATTTTAAGCCCCAATTAATGGATTTGAAATGATTTATAATTCATGATAAGGATTAAAGGTATAAACCTTTAAATCTTTTTCTAAAATTACAAATCTACCCATCTTTTAAGGGCTTAGTAGTCAACTAGGTCTAATCAAAATTCTGTTTAATGAGATCTAGAAAATAATCTATAACTAATTTAAAACCTTTTAAAACTCTACAAGACCATCTTTAAAACCAAAGTGCTAAGTTTCTTAATTAGACCAAATTGTCGCTAAGGGTCTTTACCTATATAATTTATAAATAAAAAATCAAGTGATAATTACCCCATCCTTAGGGTTGACTAGAATATTGGTTCATTGAGCATAAATGTATGATAAGGATGAGTTATGAAGCAACCTAATGAATTCGAATGAGTTTGAGACTTTTTAAAGAGATTGTGATATGCTCGGGGCCCGGTCCCTGGACTTTTCTCATACTCTTTTGGATACCTTGAAGAACGATTAAAACTCATTATGCCTTGCTCAAGAAACCATATATACCATTAAATAAATAGGACCCACTAAGATATGACATAGAATCTAGACATACCTCAGACTTGTACTTTCTGTTTTTTTCCTCCAAGCATATTTGCAAAAATATATATATATATATATATATATATATATATATGTCTTGCAAGTACTGAACTTTCAGGTGGAGAAACGAAAAGACTCGACAGGTACGCTTTTATAGCTTACAAAACCATTTTTTCCTACACTTTCTTTACTGTACTTTTCTTGCTCGTGAACTAGCATGTTAAATAACGATGTCAACGTGCATGTCAAAACTGAAACTTTTAGGATAGCCACAAAACTAAAACTGAAACCACAACTGAAACTGAAACCAAAACTAAAATCAAACAAGATAAAATTTACTGTCACAACATTTAAAATATAAGACAACTCAAAATTTAACACAAATAAAACAAAATAATAAGTGCAACTAAATTGAAACGTCTCTATCGGATGATCGAGAATCCCTCAGAGGAGGTAACCTATGGTTGTTAATGAGATTTCTCACGTTCTAAATGAAAGTATGAAACTCATTGAGTTGAGTTTAGTAAATTCATTTGGACTAAGTGAATCTTAAAGAAAATGATGGTGCTGGAATAAGGGAACCGTAAGATTCTAACTGGTGTCGCTCTAATAAACTTTAATATGCCCCATAACATTTAATAAATAACCATAATCATAGGAAATATTTGATTTGATATCATGACTTGACACAATAGAAAACTTAAACTTGCTACGACGAGAAGCTTGGAGCTAGCATTGTGGGCAGCACGACCATCTTCAACAGCAAAACAAGTATACACCAACTAAATCATCCTTAAAATTAAACAAAAATTAGAATTAAACAACTGAGCCATAGGATTTCGAGGGTTGTTTGCTTATGCAACATAAATCCTCTACTTATCTTTAGGCCTTTGTATGGTTTTGTTATATATTATAAGCCCTAACTTGTCTTAGGATTTCAAGGTTGTCGTTCATTACGACCTAAATCCTCACATCTTCCAGGCTATTTGTGTGATCGTTTCACATGAGTATAAGCTCTAACTAATAAAATTGACATGATGAAACACTTAAAATATTTCTCCTCTAAATTGAATCCAAATAACAGATAGTTTGGGAAGTCACCGAGGTTCTTCTCAGGATTCGTGACATCCTCTAGTTCTTCTCCCTTTGGATTCCAAAATAAAATGTTCCAAATTTGAGTCATTCCCCGATCACACCTCTTTGTTCGATCTCGTTGATAGTATCCCTTGATTTTTATCGAGAGTTTTTTTAGGTGGCTTCGGTCATCTAGGATGTAATCAACTATAGGGGCTTGCCCTTATAGGAAGCTTTTCCGAACCCAACTTAATATAAACCCAATTTAATTTTTCATATTAAATAGGAAAACTTGTTGGCTTATAATAAAATGATTTTGCAGGCCAAACGAATGTCATATATTTCTTAGTTTGTTTGATTGACCTTCACCCTCAAGTCTTGTGTTTATCTTTCGAGATAGATACATAGCTTAAAGTGTAGTGCTCTTTCATCCAAATTTTGAAAGATATGAGATTAGTTTGATTTTATTTTTTTCTAAAACTATATATATATATATTAAATGTCCCTCCAAAGCGAGCAACGAGATTTCCATTCCGGTGACTGACAGCTTCCACTGGATGACCCCCCTAAAATTGTGCAGATATAAGATTTTGGACATTTAAGAGTATTTGGAGGCATCAATGATCAATAAGACGTTGGCTCTCTAAGTTTTAATAGGATGGGTGAAGTAGAATGATAAATTTTTGATGCCATGTAGGCCAAATAAGAAAATTAATATGTGACTTTTGCCATAAAAAAGGTGAAGGAACAATCAGTTGATAGCCTTCCAAGTAATAATCTCACTTTTTCAATCTCTCATTTGATCATCATCTTCCAAAAGAACGGGACATTCAAGTTAATCATTATTCATTGCTCAACTCATCAGAAAGGAATGTCATTTGTTAATGTTGCATATACTTTAGAGGATGGTGTCATCAAGTGATGCAGAATTTTGTTGGATCAAGGTTGTGGCTAAGGCGAAGCTTTTTGAGGATATGTCAAAAGTCCCTATAGTCGTCACATCGTTGAATGCTCATCCCGATCAAGTATTCTCTAGATCAGAGGAGCACTATGGTTTAGACTTATCCAGAGGTATTGCCGGTGGTGTTACAATATGATGAGTCGAAGGTGGGAGTAAGTCTAGTTTAAGGGACCACAAGGTGCCGAGCCAAGGCAAGGAGGCTAACCTCAGGAGCTAGAAGAGGGTGAATTGATGGAACATCTGTCTGAGAGGGCTCAATGAGAGAGTGACCATCACTATAAGAAAAAGGGTCTGCTAAGGAGTATACCTAGAAATTAAAACATGCATCATTTTCTAGATCATCTCGGTCAAGGTGAACTCCTTTATAAAGGCATCGTGCGAAGGTTGAGATAAGCTGGGAGGAAATTATGCTCTTGTTGATCGTATTAAGGAATATAATTCTTACAATACATCCTCTGTTCAATATGCCTCTTCATTGGGTTCCATCATTGCTTCTTTGTCAGTGGCCAAAAGTTTCTTAAAGATGGGTTCAAGTAGGTTAGTATTGGAGGCAGACTAGCTAGCTTCCATTACCTCTGCAGATTCCTTCTACCACCAGGGTTGTAGGAATCTGGAGAGGAGGGTGAGGGGACTAGAAGAGGATATGGAATAAATCACTAATTTGTGTTTGTCGTTGTGAAGCCCTTTATAAGGAGAACAAATCATTGGCGGACCAAATGTTAAATATGAAGAGGGGTGAGGAGATCATTCCCAAATATAAGAAGATGTTCCATGTAGGAATCCAATAAAAATTTGTTCATATGGTGAAGGAACACCTAATTACCTCTGAATGGATGAATATGAAGAAATTCTCCAAACCGATAACATAATTTGAATCAAAGGGGACAGTGATGCACACAATGAGGTGGATGGAATAGATGACAATGTGTTGTCCAATGTATAATTACTTTATATTATTTTTCTCTTCTTTTTTTTTAGAAAAAGGACGTGTAGCAAAATTTAATTAATGAAATGAAATATTTTTGGGGGCGCCTTTTTTGATGTTGCTCTTCACTGATTAACTGTATCTAATTTAAAGGAAAGTGAGAAATTATTTTTAAGTCATACCCAACTTGAGTCCTTCATTTCAGCCCTTTTTGATCAATTTCGTCACCTTGGATGGGCCATGTCTTACGCCATACATGTTAAACTCTAGTCAATATCTCCATGAAGATAACTTTCTAAACTTTCCAACAGGGTGATTCATGTGCTCCTCAATGCTTAAGTTGTGTTCCGAGGGCTTATGATAGAGAGGCCTTGTGGTGCTTGAGCATTGGACTTGATTCAGGCGAATAGTAGGTTATAAAGTATGAGATGATCAAGATCTGTAGTCATCACAGTTCACTTGGATCTGTAGTCATCATAGTTTACTTGGATAGCTAATGACTTTATCCCTGGTCTAGACGTTGGACTTGATTTGTATGTGGAGTTCATTGAGGGTTTCTTCAAGCATCTAACTCAATCATACCTTTTGCATGATGGTTTATTAACCTGCTCTTAAAACCTACCATATGAGTGTTTATAAGGACATATAACTATCATATAAAGTGAACCAGCGACTTAAAATGAATGTTATTATTTACACCCAAATTGATGAAAATTTGAAGTATATTTTCCACCTTTGTATTTCAACTTTTCTATTATTGCTTGATCGAACCTCCTATTGAACTCACTTTTGTGAGGACTCACCCACTCACTTGCATATGAGCTTAGACTAGGTTTATGTTCCTTTTGGGACTCATTAGGACAAGCCCAAACCCTCAACCACTTGTTAGGTTGGTTTAGGGCTTTGGCCTAATGACAGGCCCAAGCAGACCCCCTTTTGTTAAGACATTCTCTGGGTCACTTAGGAGGCCCAAAACCCTAGAAACCTCCCAATGAACCCTAGGGACCACCAGGACACCAAAATTATCAATGGGAAAAGGGTCTTCCTAAATTAATCCCTAGCTTCACATAAGGCATTCCCAACCCTCAATCAACCCTAAAAATAACCTTGAAATTCCAACACACCCCATTGACCTTAACATTTGATGACAACATGGGTGGTCAAATCAAATTGAGCCTAACCCAATTTTGATCAATTATTGACCAACTGACCCCATTGCCATACAATTGAACCCCACCCAAAGTGGTTAAGACATCAAACCACTTGGGGGCCAAAATTGGCATCGTGAGGACAACCCCCATAATTTACCTAATTACTTAATTAGGTAAGTTATGAGAGGTTTATTAAGCTTAAACCTTTGGATTAAGCCCAAGCAAATTAAGTTTGTCCCAATCCAAAAATCCTAAGCCCATGACCCGTCTTCCCCATGATCCATTAAGTCCATAGCCCATCCTTCCTGGGTCACTCATGACACAAACCCAAACCATTATGTCACATGTGTAAATTAAATTATTTTGACTAAAAAGCAAGCATTAAAAGATAAATATGAAACACTTAGCCATGCCACTTCACACTTGGCACCTAGGTCATGACCTTTTTTACCAGCCCTTTGTGAGCCAAGACCAGACCAAATCTGGTCTTAGCCACCCACCAAAAGGACTCGCCAATCATCACAAGCCCTCCTCCAAGCCACCTTCATTCCTATTGACACCACCATGGCCAATACATTGAAAATTTGAGAAGCTCATCCCCATTGCCCACAACACCTGAAATTCCTCTGAGGATGCTCTTAGGAGCCGCTTGAGCTTCCCCATGCTAGCCAAGCTCACCCCATGTGCTTTTATGGCTATAAATAGCCCAAATTTAAGAGGTATGAGAGACCACCAATCTCCCTGGGTAGCCTCTCAAACCTTTTGCCCTTAATAGAGAAAAACTCCCCACTGACTAAAGTAATTAATCCCCACCATCCTTAAGCCCTTCCCTTCACCATCAAACTCTAATTTCACCACTAAAATTCAAGGACATTTTTTACCCCGACATCAACTTTCTCAAAACCCAAAACCAACCTTCCCAAAAGCTTCACAAGGCCTCAAAACATTTTTCCCAATCAAAATTAAGATTTTTGCAGTCTCTAACCTATTCAACACCAAACCATTACACTCTTTTATTGCATAAAACTTAAATCTTTCTCAATTAAATGCTTAAATGTTATATTCAAAGAGAAGGTAATGAAATTAGGATTATTTGATTGATAAGTGAAGTTCTTTAAATATATCTTGGATAAATGAATTTGTTTTAGTTGAACTACATTAAGTGATTTAAGGTTCTTTGTGCTAAAGAGGTGGATTAATTTAAATAATGTTAAATTATTTTAAATTAATATGACTTAATCCCTTATTGATATTTACACTCTTTTATAATAAATTAGTGAGTTTTCAAGTATAAAAAAAACATTGAGGTTTGTGTACTATTAATGAATTTATAAAAGTTTAAATTTTTTTATATTGGGTTACTTGTGTGCAAGTAATGTGTATGTTTGGGAGAATTTAATGTGATGTAGAAGTGTAGTGTAATGTGACATCTATTATGCATTTTATTTCCTTTTTATGCTCAATTTATTTTTGTGGATTGTAGATCTATTATGTTATGTTGAAAATGGATGATGAGGTCACTTAAGAGAGCAAATTAAAGAAGATAAGAAAAAGTCATATGAACCAGCGTCCCAGTGACAGGAACGAGCATCCAGACATTTTAGGAGAGGATGAAATGTGCAACATATAAAGATATTGGAAAGCGGGAACTAGAACCCAATGCTCAGGTGCCAAGTGTCAGTACTTTGGCACCAGATAACCCTAACTTTGCATGGATAAGTCCACTTAATTGTACTATGAGTTCGCAAAGTTTCTTATGACCACTGCGAAGGCTAAGAAGGATCTGTTTATGATTTTCAACAATAATGTGGGGGACTCATTGAAAGAAAATTGAGAATTCACATGATCAAATTCACAAAAGTATCATAATTTCATATGATTGAAAAAACTCCAAAAGTATAGTTATGTTTTCAATATTAGGAATTAGACACTTTATAAAATAAAAAAACTTTGAACATTTCAAACTAGACATAAGGTTTAGTAAACTTGAAATTTAACCAATTAGGAGATTCAACAAGTTTCCTATGGGTTCAATTTTCAAACTCAAATTCATATATTATTTAAGTAGCATAGGAACTTGCATAGTTAACCCATGCTTCTCAGCATCACATGCCCATCACTAGGCTATTTTACTGGAAAATGTTTGGTTGTGTTAACCTGTCATGGACAAAGTCAAATAATTTTCAATAAGGATACAAGACTCATCCTATGTTGATTTTTCAGAAAATATTTGCACTATTAGACTATTATGAACATATTTGAATGAAATCCACCAAGGATATTAGACTCATTCTAGATTGTCTAAATAAAGTTGCTCGATAGTGTTAACATATTATTAATAAAGTCAAATGAAATCTACCAATGTGTTAGACCCATCGTAAGTTGTCTTGCCAATGATGTTTGACGACATTAACATATTATGAACAAAGTTGAACGAAATCCTTAAAGATGTTTGATCTATCCCACATTGTTAATTAGAGTGTCTGGTAGATGATCTTAACCTGTGTTGGAAGAGGTCGAAATGAAATCCAAAAAATAATTTTGAGCTACCTTAGTTTGTTATTAGAGCATCTACTCGATGACTATAACTTATATTAAAAGTGGTCAAATTAAGTCTCCTTGAGATCAATTAAGCCTGAAATAAGGTGTTAGAAATATTATATGTTTCTCGAGTTTGGGGCATAGGTCAAGATGAATGATACTTTTTCTTGGAAATATGATTGAAACCTTACTCAAGGATGGTTTTTAGTATTTTTTTTTCTTTTTGGATTTGTTGCCCCTTAGTGAGGGTGTTATCCACACTATAAAGTAGCTGAGCAGTCCCTATCAAACTAGCCTTCTAATTTATTTCTAAAGTTGATTATGACTTTAGTAAAAGTGATAGAGCAAGATGATTTGAAATACATTGATGAACAAGGTCAGCTTCTTGATGAGGTTAAGAAGGAACT
Organism: Phalaenopsis equestris; assembly: GCF_001263595.1. Taxonomy (NCBI): domain Eukaryota; kingdom Viridiplantae; phylum Streptophyta; class Magnoliopsida; order Asparagales; family Orchidaceae; genus Phalaenopsis; species Phalaenopsis equestris. The sequence goes on from NW_018164444.1 coordinate 9,091,290, forward strand.
ACAGTACAAGGAGGGGGCATTGAGAGAGGGCATTCTAGCTGGACACCTCTAATCAACTATTGACCTTATGGTTGGTATGTTTTATTAGTTGACATTCATGCTAATTGTCATGCCTCAAATAAAAGCTAAAGAATCTCATTTTGAGATTCCTTTATTATAGAAACATGGTCTTCCTTGAGTAAAAAAGAGTATGATTCATCGGTAGAGTAATGCACATCCAATGAAATAAAATTAGAGGCCTAAAATTCTAACTTTGAGATCATTAACTTGAATAGTGGGTGTTAGAGGGTGCAAATCCATTATTGCAAGTGTGATGCATAGAAACCATCAAGAAGCTGGGATTTTGTTCTCAAAGTATGTAAATCATTTGATATATTTGGATGCAAGGGGAGATTTAACCAACCCAAGAAGTCATCAAAATTTATTAATCGCATGGGCTTTCATGTGAAGCACATATTCAAAAATATCTTGCTTAAGAAAAATAATTAATACTCTAGCACCAACTTAAAAACTCATAAAGGCTCCATTGATGTACATGGTCCAATAGAAATATTCTAAAGGGAAAGAAATAATAATAATATTATCTTGAATGTCAAGGATTTGTTAATTGTGGTTGTTTTTAGGATGTTGACATGATTTTCCAATCAAAGTTATCGTGAAAGTTGCCAACCGGTTTTGAATTGATTCTCTTAGACTTAATGTTTAAATGAAATGCAAGAAGATTTCCCCCATCATAATTGTGCTCAGGATATTGATGTGAATGACCTTTTGAGATTGTAGTAAATGTTGCCTGATCCCCGATAACTGTTTATATGCAATAGTATAATAATAATTCTGATTATATTTTTCATTTATATTTCTTTATTTCACAACAAAACAAAAAAATTGGTCTTGAAGAAAAATAAGAATTTAACTTTTAATTTATATATATTGGGATACTACGCAAGTATATGTATAGTTATTATCAAGTAATTTAGGACTTTTTGATTAAGACCTGAATATCGAACCCACAAGGAAGATATGCAATATGCACTTTTTGGAAAACTTTCTATTTTTAAAAAGATAATTATTTAAATTAAAGAAGTTTTCACAGTAAAGAAAGTTTAAATATTTTTGGCAATTTTAATATTTTTGGCAATTTTAATATTTTGACAAAAACAGACAAACTTAAAAAAATAACTTGAGTTTTTGTACAAGAAAAATACTAAATATGAAAATATATTTCTCCTTATCACGAATCAGTAATAAATATAGGGATTCTGTTGTGGAAGTATGCATATTGTGTTGTGTTAAACAAGAACAATAATATTTTGTACCCTTACTAGAGATGCTATAAAGAACATTGGCTAATTTAATGTTTGAATAGTTCTGAAGACCGGCTCGATAGGGAAGATACTAGCTCTCACTCTAGAGTTCCCTCAATTTCCTCCACCTGGGGGCTAACTTCTCGTATCAGAACCTAAAACAATAAACCAAGTTGGGGGTTTTAACCTGTCACTTTAAAGTCCTCTAACTCTATACCCTTCAATTAATATTTCCCTATTTATTTGCACTCAATCATATGAACTACATTCTCATTCATACAACCTCATGTGATTCTTTCCAATTGTTGACTGAGACAATACCAGCTCGGTTCCTACATGTTCTCACAACAAACTTTAACATTTGGATTGGCCAAATCCAGAAGTAAATAAAGTGCATGGATTTAAATCATCACAACTTCTTCCAACATTAAAGATCAATACTCTCCACAACTTCCATCCAATACTTAATTACTTATCATTTTAAGAAGAAAGATAAAGAAAACTACTCA
>NW_018164444.1:9093162-9111363 GCF_001263595.1 Phalaenopsis equestris
TCTTGAAGTTCCTTTGAATCTCTTCTCTTTTACAACACTCTCAATATAAAACTAAAATAAAAAAAGGATAAATATGTGGTGCCTGAAAATCTCTCCAACTGAATCCCCCCCGTATGTGGTGCCTGAAAATCTCTCCAACTGAATCCCCGATTTTTGAACTTCCAAAACTTTCCCAGTACTTTCAGGTCCTCTTTCAAAGTCCCAATCTTCCTTCTTTTATAATTCTCCAAAAGGTGCCTTGATATCTCTTCAAAATGTGTCTTGATTCAATGTATTTCCCCAAGAGATGCATCCTTTCGCAATAATTTTCGTCCATGGTGGTTGTAACCACCTCTTAAGCCAATAGGTGCCTCAAAAACCTTTTCAAAATTCATAAAAATCAAATTTACTCATCCAATAACTGCCATTGGCGCTTAAGCGCTGGGCCTTGGGCGCTTAGGAGAGGCATTCTCTGTTTACCCGACGCTTAAGTGCCAGATCTGACGCTTAGGTGTCAAAACACTTTTGCATATTTTTCACCTATTTGCTCCAAATTTGATCCTTTTTCACTCTTTTAAGCATTTTTCACCTTTTTATCATTTTTCACCTTTTTATCTGTACATGTACATGAAAGAAAAAAATAAAAATATCTTCCATTAAAGCGCAATATCTCAAAAATAGGTATAAAAATATGTCTAAAAACACTATATATTTTTAGGCGTATCATTGCCCCACTCATCCAAGAATGCTTCACAAATAATCTTTTAGTGACTTCTCCATAGTTTGATGAATCCTATAAATGTGAGAGGAGACTTTTAAAATCCTTTAGTTTGTAATGAATTGCTCAACAAATAATTTAGTATGCTTATCAATGGTATGAATGATCTCTCCCAGGAATTAATAAAGCTTAGTATGTGCTTGGCCTTTAAGATTAGTAGGGAGAACTTTACAAATAAGGATGTTAGAAGCTTGTGGTATATGAATGATGGTTCTATAATGATCAATGTGTTCATATGGGTAAGATGTACAACCATAAGAATCAAAGTTCAGAAGTTTGAACTCTAAAAGATAAACAAAACTAATAGAGATTACTTCTAAGAATTATGTCGAGTAGAGAAACAACTTTGATCCAATATAAGGAACTCATCTTGCACTAAACTTCGTTACTCATCATGGATTACGTCTAAGTTCTCTACATGAGTTGGAGGTTTATTGTTAGGATTGACTACATGGGATGGATGTGTAAAATTAGTAGTGTCAAGGAGACCAACTTCATTGGGAGGAACTTTAGCGTGTGGAGGGGGAATTAATCATGTACCTTCAATTAGAAGATTTTGAGATTGATGCACCCCTCCAGTATGCAATATCATCAGCTTCTTTGCCACATGTAAAAGTTAAAGGATCTCATTTTGAGACTCCTTCATTCTTCCTACACAATATTCTAGAGGTCTAGAGGTGGTTCCTTTGCCATCTAGGTGAAGTATATCACTAAAAAATGAAATAGAAGTTTAGTGCTCTTGACATCAAGATTATGTCATCTAATGACAAGCTTTAGACCGTGAAGCTTCTGTATTGTGTTTGTTAGCTATAAAAAAGTGCAAAATTTTATTCATTGGACTTCATTTTTCCTATAAGGTTCCAAACTATCATGTGACAGTAAACTCACGATAATAGATTGATAATTTACGTCTTAGTATTGCATGAAGATTCAACAAATACAAATATAATATAAAAATAACATAAAAGGGAAACATGATTTTTACATGAAAAGGCCCTATAAAGGGAAAAACCATGGGGTCTACCCCTGAATAAATGAAGGTAGAATTATAAAGCTGATAATCATAGATATAAAATAATAGGTTAGCTATTATAACCATTATTGGTCTACAAAAAATATGATTTTTAGCAATAATAGCTATAGTGAGTCATAAAGGTTATAGTTGGTTGTGATAAAAGCAATAGTTGGTTATAAAGGTTGTAGTCGATAGCTGCAATAACAACATCTTACCATAAAGGCTGTAATTAGAAACTCTAATAGTACTCGTTGGCCACAAATTTCATAGTTGATTACTACAAAGGTCGAAGTTGGCCATAAAGGCTATCAGTGGCTGCAATAGTGACAGTTGTTTATAGAGGTCAAATTTGGAACTATAACAACATTAGTTGGCCATAAAGGCTTGCTAAAAATGCAATAGTTGGTCATAAAAAAGGTTGTATTTGGTGGTAGTAATAGCGATATTTGGCCATAAATGCTGTAGTTTGAAGTTGTAGCAGTAGCATTTGGACACAGAGACCGTAGTTCAAAGATGTAGCAATAATATGTGGCCACAAAGGTCATAGTTGGTTGCTATAAATACAAAAATTGGTCATAAAGGTTGTAGTAAGTGATTACAATATTGGCATTTGGCCGCAGAGATTGTAGTCTAGTTATGACAGTTACATTTATGGGTTTTTAGAACCTGATGGTCAGTTGCGGCAGGTAGTTATGATTGTGATTTGACAGACAGACAATATTCAATGGTATTTGGTAGCTACAGAGGCCAATGATTATCGTCGGGTCTTCAATATATGTGCTAGACACAAGTCATATTTAGAATATAGTGGTTGCGAGAAGGGGGGTCGATGGTAGGCGGGGACCACTACAGGAGGTCAACTATGGTCAATGATAGTTGCTTGGTGGTGATCAATGGTGGTCATAGACTATGAAGGCCAATAGTTATCATCAGGTTTATAGAGTTTTAAGATATAACAAACCATTTAAAACACAATGATTACAAGCAGGGGTTGTTGGAGATCAATGATAGGTGATAGCAGCCAGTGACAATCAGTGGTAGTCGACGATAATCGATAGTTGGTGATCAATGGTGGTCGACAACTACGAGGGTCTGTGGTTATCGTCTTGTCTTCTCTCTAAAACAAACTAAAATTTCTCTTCTTCTCCACTTCTCCTCCTTGCCTTCTCTTTATAAATTGTATATGTAGATATGTATATGTATGTCCATGTATATCTATATATGTATATGTATACATGTATATCTATATATATATTTGTGATTTTTATTTTATGTGCATATATGTTCTTATTATTTTTTAATGTGTAACACATAATTAAAAAAAAATGTTTTTTTATTCAAGTTTAAATTTATATAATAATGATAATAATAATAATTTTATATAGAAATCAAATTATTACATAAAATAAATTGAGGGTGTTTTTAAATAGTCATGTAGTATTCTCCCTACAAAAACTTATAACTCCACCATCATGTAAATATATAATAATTGTGTGGTATGTATATAAATTCTTCTAAATTTATTATGAAATTCAACTATAAAATTTGTATCATTTTTAATAGCATAGTTATGATTTTAAAAATAGAAATTCTAATTGTTGCATGTTCAAAGAACTTGCAATGGTAGAAGATGAGTTAATTTCATACCAAACTAAAATATTTTATTATCTAAGCTGATATGTACAAGAGTTTTTCCCTTCTCTCAATTAGGGAATGAAATGATAAATTTTAGATATTCATTGCAATTTCTATAAAGAGTAGTTAAAATGTTAGAAAAATTTAAAGAATGAAAGATGTTAGTGTAAAGTTAATGGCCGCTAAAAATAGTTGGGTGGTGATGACCATCGACATTGATGGACTATCAACGTCGTTAGTTACTCGATGGCGAATGATGGTGATTGTAGGTGTTGGCTGAAAATACACTTTTAACTAGTTATTATTATTATTTTTTAATTTTTGTAAAGGTTTACGAGCCTCCAGCCACCATTAATGTTCCTAACAATTCGAGTACCACATTCTTAAAGCCAATCGTGCCAAAGGGGATTCGAACCCCGGTAACAATTCGAGTACCACATTCTTAAAGCCAATCGTACCCCAGCTTGAGAGGTCTTATACTGTAAATGCCAACCAACAGACCGAGGTATGCGACACGCTTTTAACTAATTGCCACTATACAAAAAATAAATAATAATAATAAAGTAAATTACTTTTTTATTCAAAACTTCTTAAGATTATTATTTTCTTATCATCAAAAGATATAACTATAGTGCTTTATACAAGCATCTTTATCAAATATTCAAAAATAATAAAATATTATTTAGTGAGGGAAAGATAACACAAAAATACCTTTTGGGGCATTTACATACATACCGCCCGATTCCCATGTATTTACATATATATCACACACCTAAATTTTACTTTACATTCATACCACCCAATTTCTTAATGTCACAAAATTTTTAAAAGTAAAATACACATTTTCATGTAAACTTAGAGTCTGTTTGGGCAGCTGTAGCTTATTGAATAATCTGTCGATAAACTGATTATAATATGTCTATAAACTAGGTGCGGTGGTTATTATAAATTTTTTTATTTTTTTGGAAAAGTCAGACCGTTGCCAATAAGCTGTGACCGCACCCATGCGGTGTGAAAACGGTGTTTTCTGCGTTTTGAAAACGCATAAGCTGCCAAAACACAGTTTATCAAAACAAGTTAGCTGTGTTTTCAAAACGCCACCGTACCAAATAAGCTGCCCCAAACGGGCCCTTAGTATGACATTATATAAAATTAGGCTTTAGTTCTTAGACTTATAAATACATAGAAATTGAACGGTATGTATGTAAATCTCTATTTTGTTTAATACAAATTTGTGATCCATGTAATAAACAATTCATTTGTAGGTGATGCACGTGATTTGCAGCTGAACAATCGGCTAAAAAACAGCTATGAAGTCAGTCAATGAACTACCAATAACAGATATACTATTTCAAGAGCTATGTGGAAAGATCAACCATTCATTTTTCTCTACTTTTTTTTTGTTATTTTATGTTGATGTAATTTTGATTCATACTTTCGACTCTAAGTTAAAAAATAATATAATTCCAACCATCTTGCTACTTTGATTCTATATATATCTATATCTACATCTATGTGTGTGCGCGCGCTTTGCCAGTCATAACAAGTTGGTAGAGCAGCTTCTTAGAAGGTCGTAAATCCTCTCAGGCCTCGGGTTCAAATCCCCCTTTAGCTAGTTTGTCGGTAGTGGGGGCGATCCTCGAATACTTAGGCACATGAGGGTAGCTGGGAGTTCGTATAATAGCCTCCAGTCATTTTTTTAATATATTAATATATATATTGTTTCTAGTGAGTTGGGTGCCTTATCGTCTACGGACATGATGCTAAAAAATAATACTGTGTAGAATAATAATAATAATAATAATAAAATAATAGTCTGCCATGAAATATGATGTTTTCTTGGCTTTGAAAAAGCTCAGGCAATGGTATCCTTATTCAAGCAAAGGTTGTGAAAGAATATTCTTCAATTAGGAGATTAAAATTGGAAATATATTTTAATTATTAATTTTTAATCTTGTTCTCACTAAAAGTCAATTTATCTTAAATAAATATTTTTATTTAAATTTGATAAAAACTGATTTTAAAAAACATTTAAATGTATACTGCACAATTCTTATAAATAAGCGTTGTTCACGAACCGTTTGTGAACAACGAGTTTTTTTGATAGCCCTATATATGATGCTAACTAAAATTGAATATAACGAGTCACAAGCCAATTTCAAGATGGAATAGGATCCTAATAACTTAATTTGAGCTAATTAGTTTCAATTGTGAGCCGAATTAAACCAATTTCGAGTCATACATAAATCGACTTGAACTGAATCGAGATCAACTTACAATATTTTTATTTATGAAAGTATGCATATAACGCTAGATAAATAAGTACAACGAGTCACACGCTAATTTCGAGTTAGAATGGATCCAAATAACTTAAATTGAGCTAATTAGTTTTAATTTTGAGCTGAATCGCCAATTCTGAGCTAAAACTGATCAATTTCGAGCCAACTCAATTTCAATTTCGAGCCGATTCAGCTCGAAATCAAATATAACAAGTCAGGAGCCGATTTCAAGCCGACCGCAGCTCCGCTCGAATTTGTATCATTAACAGCCCTACCTTCAACTCCCATGACACATTCACCATAAATTTAATGTGCTCCACAATATACATTGAACACTAAGGCTCAACTTGAACAAAATAATATACATTATGTGGCATTCATTGATCATTTTTGTCAGGGTTGTTGAACAAAATCAGCATCAGAAAATCCTGCGCTATTATTAACATTATTTATTACATGCCAGATATTATTTGTCAAAATAATACACCACTTTGTCAGTATTAACCCTTCCTATCAAATTTATATTCATTCAAACCTTCACCTTCACTTCAAGAGGTTGCTTGATGCAAATGTAATTTATAAAGTTTGGTTCACTGGAATGTGAGTGAATTTAATTTACATCAAAGCCTGCTTCTTTTGATTCGAATAAATGCAGACAATTTTGCAGTTTTGATTAATTTATTGGACCAAATCATAAAAACAACCACAAGTGTACATAACAAAGTAGCTCTGCAAGTATAGCGGGCACTACAATAAGGCTACTCTCTTCATGCTGTCTTCACAAGTCCCTACAAATGGAAGACATTTAGTTCAGAAAAATACATAAAAGAAGAGAGAATCAACTAGAATCTGCATTAGATAAAAATTCAAAATAAAATAAATAAAACAGTCTAAATTTGATGAAAGGTTGCCATGGATTTCTGCATTAGAAGTTAGAAAATGATTAGATAAATTTTCAGGAAGAGAAAGAAGGAATGGTTTTGTCAATCACCAAAAGTAGACTTTACCTTGTCATTGGTGCCTGATGAGCAATTTATGTACAGTCTGCAGCAAAGTTAGTTTTTTTGTTTTTTTTAGAGAAGGTGAAGCCAACCGGGCAAGATGTATGATTCAAACCCACGATCTCAAGGTGGAATACTACACCCTTAATCATTATGTTGCATGCTAGTGCAAGCAAAGTTGATTCTATAAATAGAATTATCCTGAAAACTTTTGGGGCTTCCAAGGTTTAACAGAGTTGAGTCAAACCGATTTGTGAGCCAACTTAACCTTGGTTTGATAAATAACTCAAGAGATAAGCTTGACGAATTAATGAGCTGAGCTTGAGCAAGCCTTGACTGTCTTTCAGCTTGTTTAAATAATATTAATATAAAATATACTTAAATATATTGGAATTTAAGAGATGGTCGGACAAAATTAAAGAGAGGGTTGGTTTAGCTCCAGTGGTGGACAAGATTAGAGAGAGTAGTCTTAAATGATTTGATCACATTAAACGTCGACTATCTGATGATCCTATTAGAAAAGTAGATGTTCTATATTCGACTTATGTTAAGAAAGACTGAGATAAGATAAACCTAAAAAGACTTGAGATAAACCTAAAAAGACTTGGGCATATTGTATAAAGAATGATCTTAATCTATTAAAATTAAATGAAAATATGACCCTCAATAGGATCTAAAGGAGAAAAAGGATTCATGTAGCCGACCCCACTTAGTGGGATAAATGTTAGTTATTGTTGTTATATATTAGAATTTAAGAGTTTCAACATAAAATTACTAAAAAATATTTTAAAAAAATTTCTACTTTTGTATGTCAAGTGATTTATTATTATTTCTTCTCTAATTAATTATTCTTTTTACCGGTTTATTACAATAACTATAATCAAATTACTTTCTCTATTTTACAATAAACAACCCTGCTCAAACTCGTAAAATTAAGCTCGAATTCAAGCTGAAACTTGATTAATTAATTGCGCTTAAGCGCAAGGGAGTGACTTGAGCTTAGCTCTACTCGTTTACACCTCTACTTTCAAGCATTAAAAAGGGAAATCAATGGTTCAAAACGATAGTATAATTCAACAAAGATGGCAGCACAAAGAAAACAAACTAGTTAACAAAAAACAAAAGGAGCGTTCACAAATCTAACACCTAAACTTCGCATTGGACATTTATACCACTCAAATCTTCCATATCACATCAAAAATACTACTAAAAAATTTTAAAAAGGTGAAATTCAGCTTTTCAAGATTTTATTATTCGATCCGGTGATATACTTCAAAATTCTAATGGTACTTATCTCCTTGCACAGATTTGATGTTTATTTTTTTGATGAAATTATATTTTTATACTTCTTTATTCTTCTATCTTTTGTTATTGATTTGAAAGCACTGGCTTTAATTTCAAGAGATTTGTGTGGCTTTCTTGACATTGAGTTTCTAATTATTATTTATAAGAGAAGGCCATTAGATTTCATCTAAATTGATCTCCGTCGTGTTTGTCTTTTAATTATCATAAAAACAATGAATCATTATTTAAAGTTTAAAAGTTTGAATTCAATTAATTACACATGCTTGTTCTATTTTTTGCTTTCACATCTTATATGAGATCTACATAAGAAACCATAGACCAAACATCAAAGTTAATTTTAGAGCTTAAGATTGCATCGCAACATCTTCTAGACATAAGACATAATGTCCAGATAATTTAAGAATTTAGATAAAAACCAATTTTACTTTCAAGTCAAGACAATTCAATATTATTATCATGGAGTTTGAGAGTTCCAACATTACATTTGATGGGAGGTATAATCCTATAGTATTTTCAGATTGGACAAACCACTTAATTTTTTTTTAATACAGTATGTTTGATTCCCAAGCAGTTGACTTATTAAAATATAATTAATGGAAAATATTTCAATGAAGTGTGGATATTAAAATAATTTTTCATTGACTGATATGAAACATTCATATAAAGAAAAATATCTTTCATTCATTGATTATAAAGACCAGCCACATGGTCACTTCGATGACTTTGAAAAAGGAAACAACAAGGTTAAAATTACATGACTAGTTGAACTTAATGATGCATAATTCATTGAGACTAATTTTAAAACTACTTGAATTATTTTATTTCAACAGCATGATTGTCTATATGATAAAATTGAATAGAAATGTCATATTTCAGTAGAGAACTTTATGGAATCTAATAATATGAAATTAAATCTTCATTTTTCCCCGCTTCGAATTAGTTTTATGTGTTATTCTTTGTCTTTCTAGAATTCAATTTCCTGATAAAAAACTTATATATGTCATAAAGTGGTTGTTGCCAACAAGTGAGAGCATGCTTTTTTAATGAATTCTTTCGCTTACTGTGACGGGCCGAGAAGGTCCATCCCTGAGATGACAGAGGGCCAGGGGTTGGATGTTGGCTACAGTTTGTGTAAGGGTTGGAGCTTCGGTAGTGCATGCTTATGGCATTGAGGGCATTTCTTCGAAAAATTTTCATCATCCTTTCAGAATGACAGTCAGAAGTATTCTTGATCAAGAGTCATGTTCGCCAAGGCATGCCTTCCAAAATACTCTCACGTTCTCCTGGGTGAGTTTTTCATAGATGCAGGCAATTTCAGCTTATCTCACGCATATGAGTGATAGTAAAGTTTACCTAAAGATTTCCCATCATGGGTAGAAGGCAACAAATTGATTCTCTTTCTCTGGGGATATGCTCAATTCTGAAGTATTTGAGTCTATTTATTTTGGTCTTCATCTTGAATAGAATCTCTGAAGCGTTTATTCTCTTACTTCATATTGGTCATTAACACGGTGCACGATTAATTGAGCGTCAGAGTACTGCAAAGCATTGGATGCATATCCCCATCATGAACCTCGGGCCAATGATTACTGCTTCATGCTCTACCTAGTTACTGGTCAAGGGCCACCAAAATTGTATGGCATGGGGTAGAATGACTCCAACAGAGCTCCCAAGTACAACGCTAAACCCTTGCACACTGGAGGCGCCATTGACGAAAAGCTTCCACACAATTTCTTCAAGGGGTGTCGCTTCTTTCGAAAAGTCGAACATAAAATGTGATAATGTCTATGCCTTGACGGTTGTTCGAAGCGAGTAGCTGAGGTTGAATGCACTCAACTCAACAAACCACTTAAGTAGTCCCCCAAAGTGATTAGGCTTGGCAAGTACAGACTTTAGTGGTCGGTCAGTGAGGATGCAAACTGGATGTGCTTGAAAATATGATTGTTGCCTTCTTACGGTGACGATGAGGGTGAATGTCAATATCTCTGTGATAGGGTACCTCAGTTTGATGCCGCTTAGAACTTTGCTCGCATAGCAAACAAGGAACTAAATGCACCCTTCTCTTCTAACCAGTATTGAACTAACAAACACTTCACCAACTCCTAGGTATGATAGGAGTTCTTCCCACGGCATTGGGCAGAAGCAAAAATAGCAAGTATTAAGAGTCTTCAAGTGGTTAAATGTTATTTCACAATCATCGTCCCAAATGAATCACATGGAGTTCCTTAGTGTTTTAATGAAAACTGAACATTTGTTTTCCATGCGAGAAATGAACCCGTTTAGGGCACCAAGTAAACATGTTAACATTTGTAGTTCCTTTACACTCAGCAAGGGCATGTCTAAGATTGCTTGCACCTACTCCGGGTTCATTCTGAACCCATCCAGGGTGAACAGAAATCCTAAAAATATTCCTGTTTGGGCTTTGAAAGTGCATTTGAGTGGGTCTAGTTTCATTTGAAATTTCAGGAGAGTGACGACGGTTTATTTTAGGTCTTGTATGTCTTATAAAGGATTATTATTTTTTACCAACACATCATCAATATACACTTCAAATATTCATCATTTTTTATTTTTAAAAATTACATCCAGCAATAGATCACCCCAATAATTTTATAAGCAAAAAAGTATTACATTATAATAAAATAATCAATCCCCTATAATGAATGCTATTATTGCTATCCACAAGATGCATTATAATTTAATGGCAACTTGAGAAGACATTAAGAAAGCTCAACATTGGACAGCCAATCACAAAGTTGACCAGGGTGTGAATTCAAGTGAATGTATAACTATCTTTTAGGTAGAACAAGTTGAGGTTCATGAGGTCGACACATATTCGTTATTTTCCATTCACATTTTGGATGAGATACTGAACCTCCCTAATGAATCCAAGCTCAAAGAACTTCTGCACCTCCCTTCAAATAGGTTCCAGCCAACACTATTGCAATAGTAGAGTTTTAATGATCCAATTTCGAGCCAAGCAGGGGTTGACTCAAAATCGGCTTGAAAAAAATTTGATCCAAAATTTTTGGCTCATATCTCGGCTCATTTATTTCGATCAGATCTTGATCCGAGCAAAAATTCAAATCAATTTTCAAGCTATTAATGATCCTGGAGATAAATTCACTAAATTCATAGCCCTAACATCACTAGGGTTACTAATGATCCGATTTCTAGTCGAGTTGGTGTCGGCATGAAGAAAATTTGATCCAAAATTTTGACTCATAGCTAGGCTCATCTATTTCAATTCAATCTCAATTCGAGCCAAAATTTGAATCAGTTTTCGAGCGATTAACGATCCTCGAGGTAAATTCACAGCCATATTCAACCAGGAAGATCCTGAGTTTTATAGGTTGAACATCGAGGTGCACGCTCAGTTTGAGGCAAGTCATATCAATAATTATGATTAAGATTTACTCGGTCGACCAAGTAAACACATCGACATGCATCCTCAAGATGGAAATCAGTTTAGCTTTATAGTTTTTTGTCGAAAAAAACGTGCTAAGGAAAAAAGTTTTATAAAGTCGCCCCTCAACTAACTGCGCTTATTCAACAACTTCAATAGTCTCCAAACCTCTACTACAATGCATGCCTAAGTGCAAAGTATTCTCCTCTGTATGGCTTATTGTTTTCAGGTAGCATATCCTCAAATACAGAAGATTTCCTCAAAAGGTTATCACATCCAAGAAATTTGACACCGATGTGATATGTAAACACCACATATCAAAAGGGCTCAAGGGCGGGTAACCAAAAATGACGCTATAGGATGTCAGCAAGTCCACGGTGACTAATGAAATTGGCCATCATTATGTATTACTTTTTTTTCTCCCTATGTGACTGGCAGGGCCATCATGCCCATAAATTTCTTACGCTCTGTTGGGAAGCCAAATAATGGGCGCAAAGTGAGTGATAAGCAAGATTCCCGCAATTCATTTTATTATAGACACTTTGGAAAATGATATTAATTGAGCTCCCTATGTCTATCAAGATACTCCAGATCTGCTAGTTGCCTATCAATGGGGTAACCATGATGGTGCATTGCAGGGATTACTAGTAGCATATAAAACAACGTTAGTAAACGTAATGGGCAAGGGGGACGATGCACCTAGTTTGGATGAACTGGTCGAGATTACTTCAATGAACCAAAATCATTTGACGATGAATTGGTGAGATGCTTCAATTCATTTTCCTTCTATGACGGCAACAACCACGCTTACAATGCTTCAATTCATGTACTTCAATAGGGTTCATTCCTTCTTCGATTATGGGCGCCTTCCTAGTCCTGCTTATGCTTAGTTCGATAAGCACAAATTCTTTCAATATTCTTAACTTGATCAAATCTATGAGATTTCACAAACATCAACACTCCTTTGTATAATGATCATGATTACGATCATATGCAAAATACTTCTTGGTGTCATGCAAATGACCAGATGCCTTCATCGGCATTGGGTTCAACTAGTTCAACCATTGACATCATTAGCAGAGCCTTAATTGGTAGGGGTTGCATTGAAGTTTGCGGTCATTCTTATGTGCAGTTACATGGGTATCTCTCTCGTTTGTTTCATCATCTCCCAAATGCCCGTTGTCTATTATTCTTTAAAAGCCTCTCTGAGAATTTTCTCTTTGCATTCTCATTTATCGAAAGTAGAGCTCCTTTTATAGCTGAGCTGCAAAAACTCTTCCCTCAAAGTGCAAAAACTCTTCCCTCAAAGTTGTTTCTCAGTTCGCCAGTCTGAAGACTGCCCAGACTCACTATTATAATCCTCTACAACAACATGATTGTTGGTAAGTTTAATAACTAAACCCCTGTCTTGGGCTACTAAAAGCCAACGATGTATCTAAAAGAATCTTCCTTAAGGCACTGGGACAATATACCGTGGGTGACAGTGGGTTCAAGGCATTTCAGGTCCAACATTTCACTCAGAAACCTAATCATGAAGCTCCTTAGTGATTGTTTGGACTGCTACCGCATTCGAAGCAAATTTTGAGTGTTTTTCTTTAGCTTCTGCACACCGACAAACTGAATTAAGAACATCCTTTTGAATTTAGTGGTTTACTCACAAAGATAGGAGAGTAAATCACCTCAAGAAAGATTCCTTCAGTGTAATAAAGAACAAGTGGCACTTAATATTGAGCAGTGAGATGGCAGCTTCAAGGGAAGACACATTAGCCAATGGGTGAATTCACCCCTTGTATGATTCTAGGAATGAGAACATGAGCTTCTCCAGTGGTTGTGCCTCCATATATCTGTGAGGAAGGTATTTCTAGCTAGGGTCTTATCTTGGTTCTCCTCCTTTCTTCTCTTCGAAAGAAGGTTAAGTCATTGCCAGAGAAATATATCTCATCACCATCTTCATCTGTCGGTGTTGAGGGAAGTACTTGTGGGGCATCCTACTTTCTCCCCCTTGATATTAAGATAGGAAATCCAGTGGATATCTCAACACATTTGTCTACTCCAATGATGTGTTCTAGAGCCTCATTATTAATTTTTGGCCATTCTGCTTGAAAATGAGACAAGTTTTGTTTGGCACAAAAAATTCTCGGTATCTTCCATATTTATTTTGCCTCCGTAATTATAATCTCATCTTGTAGTGCTCTCATTCTAATATGTGGTATATCCACGCCATCACACCAGAACAAACATTTAATTCTTATATGCCTGTAGGTACATCACCTCTGCTGGAACACTTGAGAATTGAAAAAAGAGTGGGGAAGATGTAATGTAGGTTTCTTAGTAGGAGAAAAGAGGGGATGAAAAGTTGTACAAGCATTCTCCCTTTCCATTTAGAACTTCAAATGTGCCTTTTCAGTAGTACAAGATTTGACTAGAATTATTAAAAAAAGTAAATGAAAGGAGCATATTACTCTGATATTGTAGTAGAAGGAAGAATAAATTATAAGAGAATATATCTATAATGATTGTCCTTGTATAAGCATACAATGTGCTTATATATAAGCAAGAGGAGAAAAATCAAAGGACATATAATAAAGAAGAATGTCCCCAATAATGAGAGACTATTATAATAATAAATAGTGTAGTCCCAAATATAAATAAATAAATGCATGTGATAATTTGGATGTAATAACATACAAATAGCTCGCAACTAGATGAACGGATGGGGAGGATTGGTGCTAATTTGATGTAAAAATTAAATTAAAAAAAAATGTGTTTAAAAATCACACATAATTAAGCCGACATACAATTAGCTACATCACTTGTTGGTCAATTTGCCAATGCAACAATGCACACCATTTGATAACAACAATAATAGTAAGCTAGGAAATGAAGTGAAAAATCCAAAAATGTGGGAAAGCCATTAATAATATTTGTAGAAAAAATAAAGGGCATGTAAATCTAAACTACTCAATGACAACCTAAGAGGGAAAGCCAAAGATAGTAAACCTTATTTGATAAAAGACCTTTGTTTGGATATCAATTGATCCCTTCAAAGCAAATGATAATATAAATTTGCATTATTTCCATGAGTTAGCAAATCAATCCAAGTAAGGGCGAGGTTTAGCCATTCAATTTAAGGAAGGTGACGAATAGGTGATAGTCGATATTGCTGATGGGTTGCTTGCTAAGAAGTAACAGGTTGGAGTAAATAATGAAGGAATATAATAAGGTAGATAACACAAAGGTAACTACAAAAAAAATAAAAAGGATGAAAAGGACAAAAAAGGGATGATAGAAGAGGAAAGTGAGTGAATTTAAGTGGGAAACAAGGCAAAAGGTGGTGAGCGATAAAATAAGGACAAACTTTCATAAAATATCATTCATTAATATCTTCACGCACATTAGTATTCATATTTATAAACAAGAAAACTAAGGTGGGGTACCTAGACTATGAAGTTTTCTATAATTCCCCTATATAACATATAAAATAAAAGATAAATTTTACATCCCGAGAGTTTTATTAGGAGTGGTATAGGATATCGATATCATTCAATATTCACATTAGTGAATCATTTGAAATAGTTACTAAAAACTCATAAATTTAGTTGACCTTCCTAATAAGTCATAAATTAATAAATTTGCCGTGCTAACAAAATATACATGATTTGCATGAAAATATTTCACATAAGGATGTTTTTATTAATTATAAAACTATTGTTCATGGTAATAGAAGATACATGAAAGACAAAGAGGATAATAAGGTTATATTGCATTTAAATGAATAATATTTCTGCCTAAACACTCTTAAGAAAGTAACTATAATGAAAATAGAACCATAAAAAGTCATACGAGAAGGCAAAAATACATATAAATTAGAACTTCCAAGAAAATACATGTTTTAGTCTAATTTTTTATGTTTTTTATCTACTTTATACTATTAATTGTCATTATATTCTTTAGAATTTTCTTTTTCCGCTTATTTCTTGCTTATCGTCATCTACATATTTTCTAAAGTCATAATGATCTCTTCCCAGAGTTTTATTGTTAGTGACATCATACCTACTAATAATATTGGATACAAAAGTTACCGTGTGAAGAAAAAGACAAAAAATGTCATGATTTTTGGATACCTTCATAGGAAAATCGACGATAAGCCCAAAGAAGTTTAAAGAAGATAACTAAACAATAAATCATAGTTGAATTTTTCTAAGTAGGTGAGAACTGATCCAAAGGCTTCCACGATGGCTCCTAGTTCAACACACTAGTGTTATTTTAAGGAGCTTCTTTAGTTTGACCTTTAGGAGGTCCCTTTATAATCCTGCAGTCGCAAGCCTTTTCTATGAATCTATAAATTTCCTTAAGGTGGTTCCTATTCTTATAACTCTCTTTATTTTGGATTCACATATTCTTCTGTTCGAATTGTTTTTTGTTGTAATAATTCTTATCCAGTTCTTATAAAAATTGAAGTTTTGTTAGCTCACTCCTTTAGTAGCCTTGTAAAACACTAAGGGCTAGTTATTCCAACAACTTTCGTATTTACTTCCACTTTTATGGCATTAATAACAAAATTCTCAAATTTTTTGTGGTAATCGATGAGTGTGAAACTTGTGACGTTTATCATATTTTTCTGCATTTTCTTTCGGTATTTGTATCATATGTATGCTTTTCCAAGTGTTTTATGTTAATTGCAGGCTATAGATCTTGAAACAAACCAAAAAAATTAAATTTGAAAGCACCAAGGCGCCACACTGTGTACCTTAACTCCACAATTGCAAAACCATTGTGCCACGAAGCATTCCATGCCACTCCCATAACAGAGAGATCGGCACACCACAACAGAATATAAGTGTCACTTTTAGTGGCGCAAAGGCGCCACCTACAAGAGATAGACAGTGAGCGAGGGAAACATTGGCGCCACATGGGAAGGAAGCAGGGGCCTCCTTTTGTGGCACATAGGCCTCCTTTTTCAGCACTCGACCCTCGAGTGACATCGAGAGTAAGAAGATAGAGACTGAAGGGAATCACCAGAGAACTATCACAGTCTTAAATGACGTTTCTCCGGAGAGATCCTTGGAAGTGTGAGACTTTGTGGGAGTTCTCCTGAGAGAGAATAAGTGTGTCTGTGTGTGAAATTATTATATTCAAACTTCAAAGTGGATGAAAATTCACAGATTATATGCTAACTTCATGTAATTTAAAGGAGAATATCGGTGAGATCGTATTAACCTTTATTTACTTTAATTTTTGCAATGAAATTTGCGTTGTTTTCATTTGCAATAAGCATTAATTAAACTTTTTTCTTCCTTAAATTGGATTCTACGCAAATTAGTACTATTTTTGTATGTGATTGTGTGTAATTTGATTGTAAGTTGATGGCTTAAGATTCTGCACGTAATTAACTTCTAAACTTATTACATATAATGTTAAAATGGGATGTGATCTAATGCTAACAAAATAGAAATATCGATATTAGGATGGTGGAATTGTGTAGATAAATTTGCAAACACAGATTTTTCATGGTTAGGGGACTAACTATAATATAAAATCTCAACTTTTTTATGATCACCGGGTGAGGCTAAGAAAAACAGTTTTTC
This sequence comes from Phalaenopsis equestris, assembly GCF_001263595.1. Lineage (NCBI taxonomy): Eukaryota > Viridiplantae > Streptophyta > Magnoliopsida > Asparagales > Orchidaceae > Phalaenopsis > Phalaenopsis equestris. The sequence goes on from NW_018164444.1 coordinate 9,110,149, forward strand.
CTGATTGTCAACTTGATTAGAATCACTTAGATATATCTAATTTACATAGGGCCAATTCAAGAGATATTTTCTATCACTTGTTCAAACTCAAAACTAATTATAGGTTTTAATTTTTACAAAACTTAGGAATAGAAACTTTAAAATCACCAAATTTTGAATCTTCGGGCTAGATTCAAAACCAATAGATTAGAACTCTTCTAAATTTTAGGAGTCACTCATTCCTCATGGGATTAATACACGGACTCAATTCCGCATACTACTTGGTTCGTACGAATACTTGCCTATATCATTAATATTTCATAACACTTCAACCGTATAAAGTTTTTGACATTGTTAATTGGAATGACGTTTAATTTTCAATTTTAAGAAGATTTTAGTTGAAGCGTGAGGGTTTAGACTTGAAAATCGTTATTTTGTTTTTTTTTTTTTTGTATTTTATTTGTTATTTTATGTGTCAGAATATCCAAAAAAAAACATTATGCTATTCTTGTTTTCTACTTTCTGCATATTTTTCAGTTTTACTTCTATTTTAGTAAACTTTACTTTTGTATTGTGTTACCTACTAGTTGAGGGTCTCCCACATGCTACTTCTAGGCTTGTGTGCGTAGGACTGAACTAACTGAATTTGTGTCTTACGATTCAAAATTAGAGAACCATAAAAAAAAACAAAAAACTTAAAAAAACTCAAAATAATGTAAGAGAAAGGGCAAACCCAACCTAAGAAGAACACCTCAGACCTCTTAAGGAGTATGTCAATCCTTCGGTAAGAGAAATTCATTTGAGTAATAACAATCATACCGTAGAAGCCACCTCATTTGAACTGAAACGAGCTATCATCCACATAGTGCAAAATAATTAGTTTGGGGGCTCACCACAAAAAACCTCAACCTCCAATTGGTTTCTTAGAAATATGTGTCACCTACTGTTGACCTCATTTTTGTGAGGTCTTCTCTTCTCCTCCTTAGGAGCCTAGGATCTAGCTCTAGGAGTTCCTATTGACCGTCTTAGAAAATTAGAATTGAGACTCACCCTTCTAAAAATTCTAGCCAATTCCTATTTTTCTTTGATGTCCTGCATTTATGGCACAAGACCATCGTCTTATAGACGAGTGGTTATGGGTTATTTTGCGAAGACTCAAGGGAAAAGTTCCTGATAGGACTTCAAGCCTTAGGAAGACATTGTCACGACCTTTTTCGTCATATACACACATCAAAT
>NW_018164444.1:9126321-9148337 GCF_001263595.1 Phalaenopsis equestris
TGATCTTAATCGAGAGTTATCTTAAGTGATTTCGATCATTTAAGATGTAATTAACTATAGGGGCTTGCCTCTATAGGGGACCAGGAACCCAGATAAAATAAACCTTATTTAATTTTTTTTATGTTAGATAGGGGAACTTGTTGGCCTTTTTATAAAATATTTCGCAGATCAAAACGGATGTCACAAATTGTTTAGTCTAGATGATTAAATCCCTATTACAAGTAATATATTTATTCTTCGGGATAAGTGTATTGCTTGTAGTATTGTATTAAATCATCTAAACTATTTAAAAATGTGATACTCGTTTGGTCTCACTTATTTTAAAAATTAAAAAACATTACTACTTTAAAAAAGTTATATTTATATTTAAATTATTTTCAAAATCACAAAATCATCACCGTTTCCAAACTACGAAAGTGAAGTTGAACAATAAAATGGCCGACACCTACTTAAGGATAAGGTGAAAATGTGGCTCAACTACTTAGCACCAGGATCAATTACCACATGGAATGATTTATCAAGAAATTATTGGCCAAATACTTCCCTCCATCCAAAACCGCAAAACTTAAGAATGATATCATCTCTTTACTCAATTAGATGGGGAATCAATTTATGAGGTTTGGCTGAAATTTAAAGAGCTACTTAGGAAATGTCCCCACAACGCCTTACCAAATTGGCTTATAGTTCAGACCTTTTATAATAAACTAGCAGGTTTAATACGGTAAATAATATATATTGCAAGTGGAGACTCGGTCATGTCAAAGTTATTTGAGGAGACATGTTAACTGACTGAGGAGGTAGCGACAAATAATTTTCAATGACCTACTGATAAAATCAATTCTATGAAGGTAGCTAGTGTGCATGACAAAGATGTTTTTAGTAATTCTAACCTCACAAGTGGATGATATTTTTGAAAAATTAAAAAACCTAAGCCTTAATCCAACGTAAGGATCACTATCTAGTAATAAAATAGCCTACAGACTAGTAGAAGATTCTTATACTAATACTTTGGAGACCATGAACGTCGCAGCAGATAGACCCAATAATCCGTAGCCTTAATCCAACGTAAGGATCACTATCTAGTAATAAAATAGCCTACTGACTAGTAGATGATTCTTATACTAATACTTTGGAGACCTTGAACGTTGCAGCAGATAAACCAAATAATCAGTATTCCAATACATATAACCTAGGCTAAAGGAAACACCATAATTTCAATTGGAATAATACCGATAACCAAGGGGTAGAAAACCAACAATGGAGTAGTAACCAACCTAACTCTTCAAGCAATTAGAATAACCGGAGCAGTGGCAACCCAAAAGTTACCTACCCTCATGGATTCACTTATAATCCCTAATTTAGGGAAAATAAACTATCTTTGGAAGAAGTAGTACTGAATATGGGGAATCAAATACAAAGTCATATTGTAGCTATTAAGAACATCGAAACACAACTTGGGCAAACATCTAACTCATTGAGCTAAATACCCAAAAAAACGTTACCTAGTAATACAAAAATAAATCCAAAAGAGAAAAAGGTGGAGCACTGTAACGCTATAAGACTTAGGAGTTCAAAGGTAGTTAAAGAGCCTAGAGTAGAGAAACACATAATAGAGGAGCTTGAATCTGAGCCTGATAGGCCTATAAAAAACTCAACTTAGGCTTAAAAAACACCTTCACCACCTCGAATAGAGTATGAAAAATGACCATATTTTCCTTAAAGATTTATTAAAAAGAAGTTGGACCACAATTCTCTGAATTTTTAGAAATGTTTGAGAAGCCCATTATTAACATTTTGTTTGCAGAAGCACTTGAGCAAATGTCCAGTTATAATAAATTTATGAAGGAATTTTTGAAGAAGAAAGACAAATTTTTTAATTTTGAAACTATGGCGTTAACTGAAAACTGTAGTGCTATAATTCAAAGAAAACTCCCACAAAAATTGAATGATTAAGGTAAATCTATCATCACATGCAGTATAGGAGACCGATTCTCTTGGAAAGAAGTTATGTGATTTAGAAGCAAACATAAACCTAATGCTTTTTTCAGTGTTTGTAAGACTAGGACTAGAAGTAGAACTAAAACAGCTTCTAACCCACCAATGTGACCCATCAATTAGCTGATCATTCTTTAACATTTTCAACAGGGTTTATTAAAAATGTCTTAGTAAAAATAAATAAATTCATCTTCCCTGTTGATTTTCATTATATTGGAAATGAAGAAAGATTTGATCTCGATTATTTTCGGCAAGCCTTTTTTTGCAACTAGTATCGGTCACATTGAGTTACAAAAAATAAAGTTAATTATTAGAGCACAAAATGAGGAAGTGACTTTATAAATTCATGATATTATACCACCTCCTACTTATATCTCTAACCAATATTTGAAATTGAAAATAGAAAGGTTTCAAGATATTTTGAAAGAGAATTCAGAAAAGAAAGAATTAATATTTTAAGAAGAGAAAATTTTGGGACCAGGATAAAATTTGATAGAAGAATCTCTAGGCTAATTAAAATATTGCACGAGAGATTGGGGATTTTTAAATGAGATATTTGATCCTTGAGAAAAACTTTAAGGATTCTGAAATTTGACTTGCTTATGAATTAGGCCAGGCTAAGGACGTTAAACTAAGTGGGAGGCGGCCCATATATTATCTTTTTATAAGATTACATGTCTTGCTTTGATTTTTTATGCATATTTGTGATTAGGTCAAGCTAATGACGTTAAACTAAGTGCATATTGAAAGGCAACCCAATTTCCCTTTTTCTGCTTTAGAATACCCTTGTGTATGATTTTGCTTATTAGAATCTCTATAGATACCTACCTCTCGCACAGTGTTGGAGTTTGATGTTAAAATTTGACTTGCTTATGAATTAGATCTTGAATATGTACCCAGATTTTATACTTGTCGATGTTTACGTATTAACAAATATTATTTGTTATATTTTGTAGTTTAATATTCTTTTGTTGTATATTTATATTCTATCTTACTATGCTAATCTCTTTGTTATTTTGTATATGCATGTATAGTGTCAAAAATAAGTTTGTGAAGGGAAAGGGGTTAAATGTATTCATATTTCCCTTTAAGTTAAAGTAAATATCTAGCTTTAGAGTTTATATAAATTGCAGGACAAAGGGAAATAAGAATAAAGGTGAATTTTAATAATAGGTAAATAACTTAAATTTCAATGACAAGAAATTTTGAAGGTTGTGAATTGGATTAAGAACTCACTAGTACTTCATCAATAACTTTAGTAATCCAATTCATATTATTTTTCATAAATTCTTAAGTGAGCAATGAATATTTAGTATTTTTTTAGGAAAAGTCAGAAAGTAATTGAAAATTTGACTCAAAACTTAGTATTCAAAAACATTAAAATAAGCTTAACTAGATATAACGATCCTCTATGAGAAAAATAATAAAAAGAAAATCAAAATAAAAATTAAAAAGGGTTAATGCTTAAAATTTTTTTAAAAAATTTGAACCTAAGAGGAGAAAATTAAAGTTAAGCTCATATTGAAATTTGGTACTGATAAACCTTTCTAACAAGTAAAAAAAACAGAACTATGAGGATTAGTATTGTTTAAGTGTAGCTAACCAAATTTCATGCGTGAAGGATTAATTTCATGAAATTCAGATCTTACATGAGGAATTAAAAAGGATTGTATAGATCAAGTATTAGTGAGAGCTAAATCAGGATATTAAGGGGTTGTTACGAGAATTCTAATTATAAGAGAAAATTATGAACTTTAATTTAAATAATTATTTAATTATCAAAAATCACTGAAATTTTTATCTAAGATCTTTCATAAATTTTATTGAATTCTAATCTTAGATTTTGAAATTACTTGAGGGCAGAAAATGTGTAATTTTGAGAGAATGGGTGACATTTATTAAATTTTCTGCATTTTTTTTTTGCTATTTATATCATATTTTATATTTTTTTCAGGTACTTTTTATGTTAATTGCGGGTTATAAATCTTGAAACGAGCAAAAGAACTAAATTTGAAACTTAATCTACAAGCACCTTGGACCACTTTTAGTGGCACCAAGGCGCCACCAAGCACTTCACGTCACTCCCGTAATAGAAAGAGCGGCGCCTAGGCGCCACGTATAAGAAATAGGCACCAAGCGAGGGAAACCTTGGCCCCCATTAGAAGGAAGCAGGCACCACTTCAGCACCAAGGCGCCTCTTTTTTTGGCACATAGACGCCACCTACAAGTGTGAAGAATTGCAGGAAAAGAAAGACCAAGACTCTGGTGCTTTGGAAGAATTCTAGCGCCGACAAATCGTTTTGGGGAGATATGATGGTTTAAGTTAACGTGTCAGGATTATGTGACGATATGTTGCTACAAAAGAAATAATTCTGAAGTAAAGAGGGCTTTTCTCCACCATAATTTTTCAATGCTCGACCCTTGTAGTGACACTGAGAGGGGAAGATAGAGACTGGAGAGAGTCGTTAGAGATCTACTGCAACCTTCAATCATGCTTTGCTGGAGGGATCCTTAGAAGAGTGTGACTGTTTGTGAGACTTCTACTAAGAGAGAACAAGTGTGTGAAATAATTGTAATCAAAGTGGTGAAAATGCAAAGATTGTATTGTAACTTCAAGTAATCCGGTGGAAAATATTGGTGAAATTGCTCTAAACTTAGTTTATGTTGATTTTTGCAATGAAATTTGTATCGTTTTCTCCATAATGAGAAGGATTTATTTTTCACTCCCTTGAATTGGATTATATGCAAATTATTATTGTTTTCATTACTTGATAGTGTGTAATTTGATTTGAAGTTGATTGTTTAGCATTATGCACGTAATTTACTCATAACCTGATTGCTTAGGATGTTAAAATGGGCTATGATCGAGTAATACGGGAGCAAACCAGTGGAAAAATTAGGTTTAACAACAATACTCTAAGAGAATATGAATATTGATGTTAGGAAAATTTGCGAACACTGGGATGCTTACATGGTTAGGGGATTAATTGTAATATGAAATCTCAATTTTCTTATGACCACCGGGAGGAATTAAGATAAACTGTTATTCCTGATTGTCAACTTCATTAGAGTAACTTAGATGGATCTGGTTTCATATGACCAATTCAAGAGAGGTTTTCTATCATTCTTTAAACTCAAAATTAGTTATAGATTTTATTTTTTGTAAAAATTATAATTATAAACTTTAAAATCACCAAATTTAGAACCTTCCGACTAGACTCAAAACCAGTAGAGGATCGATACACGGACTCAGTTCAACATGCTATTTGGTCGACACATATGCTTTCATGTATTTCCAGTGTTTTTTAACATTTCAATCATATCAGTAATATAGGCTTAGGAATATCTGGGAAAATATTGCAGTTGATTGCAATGTTATTTGTGCTCTATATACACTAACTCCATGAGGATTACTAATATATGTATTCTAAATCATCTACAAAATTATTTCTTAATAAAAAGATTTTATTTTGGATCTAAAATCATTTTACTTCATCCAGGATTCTAGTTCTTAATCAAATGAGAGTGTTGGAAACATATGGGGAGAAGCATTCTTCACAGTCAAGCATGGAGATGTGCATGTAATTCATCACTTCCTTCTTTCCTTTGTTTTGTTCTCATCCTTCATATTTTATAATTTTATGATTATTGGTTGAAAGTGCAATTATTTTTTATCATGTCTACTACAACATGATATCTACTATATTATTGATATTTAAATAGCTTGGGCGGCATTCTCTATCTTTTAACTTCATGTTAATTATACTAGAAAGCCTAAACCTTTTTACAACAATTGAATTTCAATCACTTCATAACTAATAGCATGCTTTCTAGTTGAAATTGTATGGTTATTGCATCATGTGATAGAAAATAAATGTACATTGCATGCTATATGTGTAGTATAAAACCAGAAGCATCCTACACACGCTTCAATCGACAGAGATGAGCTAAAATTTATTTTTAAGGTCCATAGAAAATTTTAAAACTTTTCAAAGTGACGAAGAGCACAAAGAACCATTTAAATTTAAAAAACGAGGGCAGCATTTTCTTCTTTAAGAAGAAAAAAAAAAGAATTGCTTCCCTCTAAATTAGTAAATTGGAAAACATTAAGTTTCTACCTGGAAGAGCTCACTTCAGTTTCAAGTCTCTGGATCCTTTGAGCTTCATCGCGAATGCATAGTAGATTAATCTTGACCTCCCTACAAAGTCTTCCCTCAAGTAAACGCACAGGTAACCAAAGCTTTGGTTCTACTTCTACAATATACGAAAGTGTGGTCCTATGTTCTCTCTCTGATAGGACCTCTCCATCTTCATGTTTTTCATCATCAATCTGTGAAGAAATGCCGATTTATCCTTAGTGTTAACAACAGTTGGAACTCAAACATATTGCATAAGTATCATAACTCAAACCATTAAAGCCGATCAATGACAAAAGACAGCCTTCTCAATAGATTAAAAAAATCATTTTTGTATGCTACAGGGCATTTACATACATACCACACAATTCCTATGTATTTACATACAACTAAACATTACTTTTTACATTTACACCACCCAAACCTTCATATCACATAAAAAATGTCACCATTTTTTACTTTTAAAAAGTGAAATACATCTTTTCATGCATATCTAAAGGTGGTAAGTATGTAAATATTGAAGTTTAGGTGTCAGATATGTAAATACACAGGATTTGAGTGGTACGTATGCAAATCTTCCATTCAATTAAGGATGAGTTTAAGAAAGCCAGAGCTGGAAAGTTATTTAAGGTGTGCGATTGAGCAATCTTTCTGTATTAAATGCCCAATAATATCCTTTAAGATTTTATACCAAGTTATTATTGCAACAATTGATAACAAAAGGGGATATGAGTCGGTTTGGTCCAGAACCGGCCTAAACCCAACTTTGGGCCAAATAAGCAGTAAGATAAGAGAGAGAGGAGTGAGCAGTCCAAATAGAGCAAAAAGCGGGCATAGCAACAACACTGAAAGGAGGTATAGAAATGATTGATAACATCTCCCTCGCATAGTGGCTGCTTTTGAGCTTCAACAAGGCAAATGGAGAGGAAGCCGTGGGAGGAGAAAAGAGGAAAGTAGCAGTGATATCTCCTTCTCTCCCTTACAGTGTTATCATCTTCAATGATTTGATTACTTAAATCCAAAACCCCAAACTTGCCTTAACTGCTTATGTTTGCTTCAAAGTAAATATATATTACCTTTCAAAAAAAAAAAGTAAATATAAATTAGTTACCGATGTAATCAACCATGACTTTGAGAGGCTCAAAAAAATTAAACAAAAGTAAAATTTTCAGGACTCATGGAGTAACGGTAAGTGTTTAAATTAAGGAGTTTGGGGCATTCAATTCTATGCTACTATCATAGTAATGCATGTTGTTTATAGTGTAGATTAATGTTAATTATTAAGTTCTTCAAATTACAACTTAAGAAAGTGTCAACGGAGAATTTTAGCAAACTCCGTATATAAGTGAAAAATAAAGAACAAGTATTATGCATATATCTAAATTAACCATTTAGCTTGTGATTAAAGTAGTTCATGATGAGGAATTCATCTTATATTACATTTGAGAATTTATTTAATTATTGAGATAAATTAGTTCACATATATGCATATATTTTATAGTTAATATTTAAATAGCTTTTTCAAGAAATGACTCTTTAAAAAATATTAAAGATTGAGTAATCTATGATGAATATTTTATATTGAAAGCATTAAATATTCCATGACCATCCAAGATTGATAATAAAGCGTAAATTAAAAAAAAATCATAGATCCATTAGTTACCAGAATATTTATAGTTGGTGGTCTTGGCCATTAATGTTATGATTTGCTCTATATTGAACGCATGATTAATTGAGATTCTTTCAAATCTAGGATTTATAAAGCACCATGCGTTGGAGCAAGAAATATCAATGAATAATCGAAACGGACTGCATGCGATTTCTATTTAGTAGGCAACTTTTTACTGGTAATGTACAATTTTCTCATTAGAGGAACATTCATTTCTATTTGTTATATGTTTTAATGATTGATAATGCATTGTCCGCTGTGTTTTATTTATTCACAGTATTTCATATGGTTATTTTGATAAAATGTGATAGCTAATTTTGTCATGTTATTTTTTGCAAAGATGGCTAAAAAGTTTAAATAAACTTTTTTATTACTGAAAAATAAGTGTCCCCCATAAAAATCATGAACTACATTAATACTTTATTAATTTTGATCAAAAGAATTAATAAAATCTTTATTATAAAACCTTTCTAATAAGATAAAATTTATAGAATATAAGCTTGCTTGCTTAATACAAGTATTATCATAAAAAACTTTCAGATATTAGCTAGTCAAACAGGCAGGTCCACAAATGGACAATTCTTTTGAGAAATTATTGAATTTTCATTGAATTAGCATCATCATTTCCTAATTTCAAGATGTAGTGGTAAAACCAACTATACATGTATGTAAAAATAAGAAAATGAAAATGCCTTATGTGCCTTTTATGGATACACGAATACAACACACAAGCAAGTGAATGTTTTGCAGTTGAATGCAATCATCATTAATATATACATATATATATATATATATATATATATATATATATACATACATATGATTCTTATTAACTATACCACATAATAAGCACCATTTAATAATCAAATTATTTGAGAACAGGTATTTTATACACTAAACTTTGTAGCATAATGTTCATTTTCTTATCTATTTCATTGATCATATTTATGATCAATGCCCTATATTTTATAATTTATTTTTTACTCAATAAGATTTCATGTAAGTTTATAACTTACATACCCGCATCTACTATTTTATAATTTTAAAGTATTAATGGTCCATCATCTTGAAGAGGGCTTTTAGGCTCATGTTTTAGGTATATCATCGTAAAATAGTTAAGGTTATAAGTTATTTTGTTGATTTGATACCTTTGTTAATTTTAGATAAGTTATTATAGTTGTTAAAATATATTATATTTTGGATGATAAATTAACAGGCATCATGAGATTCAGATAATTTGATGATTGATCAGTGAATGAAATTTTTTGAAATAATGTTTTACAATTGGAATTTTTCTCTAATTTTTTCAACCTACCATTCAGTACGACAAGGTATCTGTGATTTACTTTCAAATCGATGGTTGGGGTGTGACAATTGTGACCATGGGAAGATGAGTTGTGGCATTTGTGACCATAGAAAGGAATGCAAAACATTTTAAAAGGTATGACAATTACAAAAATCCAAATAATCAAGCTTTTAGATTTTTTCAACAACTTTAATGTCAACTCATAATCAGCATTTTTCCATAACACCAATAATTTAATGCACCATTATCTTAGAAACTTTTTTGAAAAAAATATATTGGGAGGGGGGGGTGTATTTACAACAACAAACCTTTATCGCACTAAGTGGGTCGACGACTTGAATTTTTTTCTCCATTGTGTCCTATTGGGAGTCATATTATCATTTAATTCTAAAAAATTAAGATCAATTTTTATACAACATACCCAAGTCTTAGAGGTCTTCCTCTACCTTTCTTAACATAATTCGAAAACTTAAACATTTACTCTCCTAACTAGATTATTAGATGATTGACGTTTGAAGTGCCTAAGACGACTCTCTCTAATCTTGTCCACCATTTGAGCTACATCAACTCTTTGACAGATACATTTGTTTCGCATTTTGTCTGAAAGTGTAAAGCCACTCTTCCATCGAAGCATTTTTATCTCAGTGATACTTAACTTTTTTTATGCTTCTCGTTTATGTTGGTAGTTTTATGTTTGTCTTTATTGGCCAACATTCTGCGCCATAGAGCAGCAAATAGAGCATTGCAAGTCTCACCACCATCTTATAAAATTTTCCTTAAGTCTAGGCAATACTTTTCTATCACACAAGGTCTGATGCATTCCTCCACTTCAACCATCCAACTTGAATTCTACTTATAACAACCCCATCAATATCACCATCAATTTGAACAACAAACCCGAGATATCCAAAACGTTCACTCCTTATAAGGGCGGAAAATATCTACCTATAAGATATTTAATAAATTGAAAAAAGGGTAGTTGACATTTCAAAATAAATTAAATTGTTATATAAAAGAGACATAGCATCTCAAAAGGACAAGTTTAAGATTTTTTTTGCCTCATGGTTGAGCCTTCAACCCATAACACTTCCATAGAATTTCAACAAATCATATCCACAATGACAAATATCCCTTTCATCATATCTTGTCATTCTCTTCCTCTCAATGCTGCTCAAGGGCTGCTTCACAGGCTTGTTTTCATTTCACATTGAACTCCATATTGGATACAACATGCATTTGATGGCACGTCATATGTACATCTTTAAGTATCATGGGTGTGATGCCAACATAATTTTGATAAGTTCACTTCCTACTAAAATAGCTAGTATCTTCTCTTCACAAAAGAGTGTGATGTCTATGTAGAGGTCATTGATTATGCTCCTACAAATGTGATAATCATTTTCATTTTAACTCATTACAACCCCTATACAGACAAAACCACATCAAATATTCATTTCCTAGCCCGCATTAAAGCCCAGAATATGTTATTATGGGTGTAAATCAAGCTTAAACCAGCTTAAGCTAATTCACATCCAAAAACGCTTGATCCAACTTTGAGTAGCCTAAACTTAAGCTATGCTTTTCCTTGCTTAGGTTGCAGTTCATGCTTCTATGACATGACAATCATTTTCCTTCTAACTCCTTAACAACCCTAAAAAAAAGCATATTAATTAGTCATTAGCTAACTCATCTTCAAGTTTAGAGTAAGTTTGCCACTGGCTGCAATTTATTAGAAAATAAAAAGAATACAAATAAAATGCAATTGGAATTAGAAAAAATAAAATGACTAAAAAATTAAAGAATAAATAAAAAGGCATTTTGGAGGGGCTTCTATGATCAAATAGTTTTGCTTATCATTCCAAAATGATTGTATAAGTATATATAGGTTAAGTGAAGATTTCCAGATACAATGCAATTCTAAATGAAAATTCATGACAATATTATTCAAAGGACACTTTTGAAAATCACGATTCAAGCATTGTCTCATAACTCTTTTGCATTGTTTCATGACACTTTTTGTATATTTCATACATGTGTGATCTACTTAAATTGTAGTCATAAGAAAAACTTATGGTTTGAATTCTAAAAATTCTATACAATTATTAAAATTCATGTGTTTAAATGAATCAAGCATGACAATGAAACAAGTGAATCACAAATAGTTGTCAATAACACATGAATGGTTGTGTTATTTTTTAAAATTAAAAGATTGGGATCATAAAGTGATGGAATCACAGGCCATTTTTTAAATTGTAGTATGGATTTACTACTATTCGACATAATGCAGTCACAGATTGACATCTCTTTCTTTAGATATTACTAAAAGTACTCATTAACTTAATATTTTTAATTTTGTGAAGCTAAACATTTGAAACTAAAATAAAAATAGAATTTTTTATTTTATTATTAAAAACAAGCTAGAATTTATTATAATAGAGTATAGGAGCATATGCCCAATGTTATTAATTAATCACACTATCTATTTAGGTTAGATTTTGAAAAGCAAGCTAGGGAGGATATATTTGTTGTTGAAGAGTGAGAACTTCACTAAATTGAATATAAGGAAAAAGAAGATTTAAACTATTTATCTCCAATTGATCACTTTGTCATTTATTAACCAAATTCAAAATTATATATTTCTTATGAACAACAGAGATTTTCTCCTGGCCGAAGACAAATATTAACCCCTATGAAATTAATGAAAATCAATATAAATGCTATCTAGTCTTTAGTTTATTAGATTCTAGAGTTGGCTTTGATTGCTTCGATTAATATAACAGACATAGGAAAAGTATGGAAAATTTACATACATACCACATAATTCTTATGTATTTGCATATTTAACGCTCAAAACTTGATATTTACACTTATAAAACCTTGTTGTCATAAAAATATGCATGAAAAAGTGTATTTCACTTTTAAAAAGGAAATGATGGTGGCATTTTTCATGTAAAGTTAAAGATTTGAATGATATGCATGTAAATATAAATAATTAGGTGTTAGATATGTAAATACATAAGACTTGTGTGATATGTATGTAAATGGCCCCAAATGTTTTTTAATCAAATTATGAAAATGAGGAAGAAGTAGTAGCAACTTCTGTTAAGAGAAATGGCTGTTACCTGTTCAATATACCACTTGCCTTCAAAAGTCTTGAAGTCGCCTTCAACCATCCTAAACTCAATATCCCTCCTCCAGCCAAAGGGAATGGCTTCAAGATCTCCCTCATGGCACTCCAAAACTCCTTTGGCGTTAAATTTCAAGCCCAAGGCCAGATTCTGCTCACCAACCTTTCCCATTTTCGAAGAATGATTAATTTCCCAGTCCCAATTTTCAATTCGGATGTATAATCTTAAATCTTCAAAGAATTGCAATACGGCAAAATGACCACCTGATAAAGCTTCGCAAAATTCTCCCTCTTTTCCAGCAACTGGCTCACAGCCAAGCTTGGAATAAAGTTAGCGAGGCCATTGTAGTCCGTCAGAACCCTCCATAGCGTGATTAGGTCGGCATCCACTCGGACACGGGATTGGATCCGCCGCCTATTCTTCTTGCCGTCAACCTTCAGAACCTCGATCTCGAAACCCTCGTCGCAGGTCATCTCCTCCAGGTAGAAATCCCTTTGTAACTTCTTCTCTGTGAAGTCTTCGGTCTCTTCCGAGTGCAGCGATTCCACTGGGGCGGACTCAATGGGTTCCGGTGAAAACTTTGAGAAGATGAAGAATCTCCGACGGTAGAAAGAAGGGGTTTCAGAATAAGACTGCGCGGGAGAGAAGTGGAATGAAGTCCGGCGAGTGAGAACGTCAGATGAGTGGAACAAAGATGGCCGGAGGACGAAGAATGAAGAGGAAGGCATGGCCGGAAATACGAAGCGCACTTCAACCATGCAAAGTGGAGAACACATTCATATTCACCAAAAACATGGAATTTTTTTAATACATGCATTGGTATTATTATTAATTTTATTACTATATAAAAAATTAAATACCTAAATTCTTATATTTACTCGTTGTTTGCGAACAGCTTGTATAACAGCTCATGTTCGGCTTGTTAGTTAAATTAACGGGCTAAACACGAACAACACCAACAAATATTTGTTCGTTCGTGTCTGGCTGGTTCTGGCTCGAAATACTACTAATCAATTATATATATATATATATATCTTTGATGAGTAGTATTTTTTAAAAAATTATTTGACTACGAGGCTACAGTGATGAGTAGTATTTTTTAAAAAATTATTTGACTACAAGGCTACAGAGATAAATAATCAATTAAAAGCATTAATGAAGAAAAAATAATAAAAAATATTAAATTCGATTCAAATGATGTTTTAAATCTTGTCACAATCTTTAATATCTTATGGCTACATGATTAGGGTTGTCAAAATGCCTCTTCGTTCGTGAACGGCTAGTGTTCGGCTCGCTAAGATAAACGAGCCGAACACGAGCTGGGCCTGGGCTCGCTGTGTTTGGCTCGTTTACACCCTTACTTAGAATAATTAAAATAAAAAATTAATTATGATTTAATTTTTGGTATGATTAGAGCATACATCATGATGCATAGCAAAAATAGCTAAGATGTGTAAACAAAACACCATAATCAATCTATAATTGAATCATATCATGCCATAATCAGATCATATTTGAACCTTGATTGAACTATCTTTAAATCATATATAATTGATGATTGAACCAAATTCGACCTTCATTCAAATAATCTTAATCCTTTTATTTAATAAATTATACCAAATTTATTCCATCTTGCTTTTTAAAGTGTAATTTCCATGATAAATTCTTCTAAATGATTAATGATAATGACTTTCATAGTTCTATATTTATTATTTATTTTGGCTTTCTTTTAAACTTATTTTGTCTTTTTTTTTTTTGTTTCAAAAGCACTACTATTTTGTATTTGTCTTGTCATTGCAACCCAACAAACTTTACATTATCCGCTTAACCACAAGTTTTGTTGATCCTTATTGAATATTGCTTGTTTCTATGATCACTTAATATGCTCATAAGTTTGGCAGATATATAGTTTTGTTTTAATTTTTTTAAGTTGCAATTTTTTTGTAAGTTGTTATTCTAATTAAATTTGTCTCTGGGGTTTTTAATTAATTTAAAGTAAAATACTTAATAGATACTTTTTGGTCTATTAAATTCTCCTCTTTTCAATTAAATTCTCCTATTTTCACTGAGCATAGAGGTATTTTTATTTTATTTTTATGATTTTTATACACCAAGATGTGAATTTTTTAAGTTAAATATCATTTTTGTATTTAATTAATTTAGAAAACCCCTATATATCTACTTATCTGACTCAACACCATGTCAAACTCGACGACTTCGAAAGACCACGCGTCGCCCCGTGATTTGCTGCGCTTTACACCTTAGCTACAGACTCGGCCTGCGATTCGCGTTCCATCTCCTCGTTCGGCCCGATTTTCATCGTCCACTTGATACACGCGCGAACGGACAACATACATTCATCGTCGCCGATCGTTCATAACCCATGAACCGTGCATGTTTTAACCTTAAGATCTCGCTCGATACTTAACTAAATTAAGTGTAGTTTGTTCTTACACCTTCATCTAAGTGAGACAAACACATCCATATGACTAGATACACATGAAAAATAAACTTCTTTCATAAGGGTCCAAATTGAGGCAAAATTAGGGATTTCTAAGCTATACGTTTGCCTAAGAGGTGAGACATCGATTGTGTTGGTTGAAAAGCTTCGCCTTGGTCCCACAAACGTCCTCCAAGTGTCAATTCACTCTATGGTTGGGTCTAGGTATGACTTTGGTTGGAGGGTGGCTCGAGTGTGGTCTAGAGTTAGGTTAGAGAGCTTGGGAATGGAGGCTTTTGATCGGGTAAATGATTTTGGGCTATGGGGAAGCTTATAGAAGTGTCAATTTGGAGTTTTGATAAGTTTGGTGAAGTGGCCGAAAAAGCCCTGGATTTGAGCTTGGAAATTAGGGTTCTATGGTCTGTTTGAGGCCTTGAAAATGATAAGGATGAGCTTTGTGCAATTGCTAGAAGGGTTTGAAGACGATTGGGCATAGTTTCCCCTAGGTTAGTGCACTTCTCCTTGTTTGCTGGTGGGGTGGTGGTGGATTTATAGACACGACCATGGTGGCCAAGTGGGCAAGCTGAGGTGTTCCATATGTTGCTGAGGTGGAGGGCTGATAAGAGTAAGAATCCAATTGGATTGAACTACATTAGATGGGTATAATTGTGAGTGTTGACCATGGTGGCCCCCTTGGGTTTGGGTTTTCCGGTGGCCAGGGTGGCTGAAGCAAGGAGATTTAGTGTGTAAATTTTGCAAATATTTTTCAATATTACAAAATACACACGGCATATATAACAATAAATATGCAATATAATCCCAACAAAAATACCTTTTATGAAAATAATTTATCTTTAAATTTTTTTTTAAACTGTCAAATCCCCTTTAAAATCAACGCAAGTATACGTATCGCTCAAGTACTAAAGGGCTCTAATGGAGTCCTAGATATCTCCTAGATATCGATCTACAGGGAAGTTGGAAAAACCTATAAGTAAATTCTAAAAATTATTTTATAATTTAAAAATACAAAAATAAAACTAAAGTGTGAAGTTTGAATATTAACTACTAAAGTGAATGTTATATAAAATGCAGTTGAAAGAACAAAGTTAACTAACTTAAAACTAAACTTTTAAAAGTAAAATTATGAGAACTAAACAAAGTTTTTGTTGATAGAAGATTCAAATTTAAGAAAGCATCATTCTCCTTTATAATGAGTATTTGGATTGTGAAGAAATTAAAATATATATATATATATATATATATATATATTGTTTTGTACCAAATATGAGCAATCCTATTCTTTACCCTCTTCCAAGCACATAAGGAACATTGACTAATCCAAAGTTTGGTCTCTAATTCTGTGGTTGGGCTGGGAGGATATCAGCTGCCACTCCAGAGCTCCCACTACTCCCTCCTGTGAGGGCCTGTCAACTTAAAATCTCCAATTCTGCATCCAACAAACTATATTTCTCTATTTATTTGCACCCAATCTCATGGATACTCTTTCATGAAATCAAATGTGACTCTCTTTATGTTGTAGAAATCATATCCCTTTTGAGAACATATGTTTCTCAACAAGTTTTAACATTTCAATTGACCAAATCAAAAAATAAATGAATATCGGAGTTCAAATCATCATAAATTATTAAAATTTAAAACCGTAGAAAACAAAATTAATTCTTCACAAAATTATATCTCAAAATAGGGAGAAGGATAAAAAAGACTCTCAGAATTTATGAAAAGAATACGACAAAACACAAATTTCTTATATAAAAACAAGTTTACAAAATAAAAGAAATAAAAAACACAACTTATCTCACAATCCTTCCTAAGCAAATCCCTAGAAGTTCTCTCCAAGTCTTTCTCTCTTTACAAACACACTCAATTCTCTCTTAGAAAAGTAATGAAGAAGAAAACTCTCACATTTTCTCTCCTCTTACAACTCTAGAAGAAAATCTCCTCTCCTTGCCTTTCACGCCACCACCTTCTTGCCTTTTCGTCCCCCTTCCAACTCTTTCTCAACTCTTTGAAGCCTCCTTCTTTTATTAGGGGCTGCCTCCTTTCAAAAGGAATTCAAAATTCCCTCCAAAATTTCCTCCAAAAGTCAACTCTTTTGAATTCAAAGATGTGTCATTTGCTCCAAGAGACATATCTCTTCATAAAAGAACCTACTAAAGTGTCTAGACATATTGAATCACTCCAAGGGGTGTGTAGAACAAGTGTCCCTTTGAAAATTCGTACAATAGTCGTCTCGAACCGTCTTAATCCTCAAAAAAGTCATTTATGGCGTATCATGCGCCAGCTCTCTGTCAAACGGCGCATCATGCGCAAAAATTCCAAAATTTGTTGTTTTGGCTCCAAATTTCGTCTTTTTTGTCCTTTTTGCTCCAAATGCCTAAAAATGATATACCTGCAACAAAAAACATGAAAATATCCTTCTTTAAAGTGCAATATCATCAAAAATAAGCATAAAATATCTGCTTAAAATAGTATATTATTTTGGTGAATCAGATGTTGGCCAGGCCAAGAGAGGTTGATAGCTGGCTCATGGATTTCAAGTGTAGAGAATGGTGAAGTCAATTGAGTGGTGTCATGTGTTCATGAGTGGATTGAAGTGGGATGGGTTTTGGGTTACTTTTAGGTTATACTTGGGTTATGTCCATGGAAAGGGCTTGGTTCATCTCCCCATGGTGGCTAGTGTGATTTTTGGTCTTTGGGTTCAGGTCATGAAGTCCCATCCATGGGGCTAGGGTTTAAACATAGGCTATGGATGAGGTGAAGCACTTTCTTGAAGGCTTGAAAGTAGGTCATTCTTTTGCCATTTAGGAGAGAATGGTATGTGTGGGGCCAAGGAGGGTTGCATGTGGCTTGACCATGGCTTAGAGGCTTGCATATGACTTTGTTATTTTCATGAGAAAGGAAAGTGGAGAATGGGGTGCGTTATGAGGTGGTGTCATGAGGCCAAATTTAGTTTATCAAATCATGAACTTTAGGACATAGGGTTTGATTTTAATGAGATGGAGGAGAGGGGAATTCCATTTCATGTGGGCTCATTTGATTTTGAAGAAGATTAAAAGTTGGGCTTGGAATTCGAGCTTTGAATTTGGGCTTTCAAATTTAATGTAAATAGTTTAATTTTGGGCTTTAAAAATTGGTATGGTGGGCTTGGTGGAGTTTAAATGGGGATGAAAATTTTTCATTACAATTTTCATAAAGCCTTGAGTGGAGGTAGAGGAAATTCAATAATTTTGAAAATTTTGGTGAAAATTAGACATTTTGGGTAAATTGCGCATTTTGGGAATTTTGGTAAATTTGGGGAATTTTGGGTGAATTGAGGTAAATTAGATGGCTATGATTGGTTTGGTGAAGTTTTGAGTGAAATTTGAAGTTTTGAGTGATGGTGAAGTTTTGAGTGAAATTAGGGATTTTGACAATTTTGGGTATTTTTGGGAATTTTGGTAAATTGGAGAAATTTTGGGTATTTTGGACAATATTGGATGGTTTTATGTGGTGAGCATGAAAGCCATTGGAAACCTTCCTAAAGTAATATGAGTTGCATGAGAACTCATCTTGAAGCATCCATATATTGGTCCTAGTCGTCTTAACCAAGGGTTAAGGACTTTGGACCACTTGCTTGAGCTTCAAAAAAGCCAAGGAGTGATTGTGGACATCAATGGGGGGATGGATCAATTTGGGTAAATTGATGGTTTTGGGTGTGTTAGGAAACTTATGGTGAGTCCAAGTGTGTGTGTGTAAGACAAAGCTACCCAGAGTTCCCTAAGGTCAATTGATCTTATGGGAACTCATCTTGAGTCTTCACTTGTTGGTCTTAGCCATCTCAAGTGACAAATGAGGGCCTGTGACCACGCATGTGGGGCTTCACAAGAAGAGTCAAGAAGTGTTTAGAATTTCTATGTTGGCGGGTTTCATCACTAGTTCTCTAGGATAATTAACAGGAAAGTTCTATGTTTAAATCCTAGGCTTCTACATAAGGGAACTAAACCTCATCAAAAATGAGGTCAATAGTATTCTTCCATCCATACAGGGCTTAGGAAGAACATATCTTCACTTATAAATAAATTTCACCTTCATGTTAATTCTATGAGAAGGTTTATATTATATCTTGGCACTTCACAGCCAAACCCAGAAATTATGGTAGTTTGGGTCTCTATAGTCTTGATACCTTAAATTTGGCATGCAAAACCAAAATTATTCAGAGGCTTTAGGACTCTAGAAGTGCTTATCATAATGGGTGTTGTATGTATTATGACTTTTATTGGTCGATTTTTCAGAAAAATAATTTAATTTAATATTGGTATAAATTTAGTTTTGAAAATAGCATTTTGATTTTGAAGAATGAGACCATAAAGATCTCATTCATGTGATAGTTTAGCTAGTTGAGCAAAATACTACAAGTAATACATCACCCCGAGAGGTGGGCATAATACTTGTTAGCAGACTCGACCATTTAAACTAAAGAATTCATGCATCTTTTTGGTGTGTAAATTTTGTGATCAACATTCCCCTATAAAATATAAAAATTAAATAGAGTTTATATTATATAGATTCTTAATTCCCTATAAGGGCATGACCTTATAATTAATTACATCTCAAGTGAACAAAATCACTTAAGAAAACTCTCAATAATGATCACAGGTTTCGTCTTCATGAATTCAAAGTTGAGCCATGACTGCTCATAAGAAAAGTCAAAAGGGAATGGATTAAATAGGAACAATTATTTTAAAGGTATGAGGAACAAAAGGTATGAGATGTCACAGATCCTGAGGTGAAAATGAGTGACTTTCCAAGCTATCATAGTGGTTGGCTTTATATCTTGGAAGTGAAGTTATTTAATGCTTACTCCTACCATTTATTTAAAATTTAGATCTTATATTTGTACGAAAAATGGTTAAGCAAACCGCCTAGGAAAATAGAAGGATTTAAGTCGTATGAAACGAACAACCTCAAAATCCTAAAAAAAAAGGTTAGGACTTATACTACACAATATGAGTGTGCCAAAGCTTAAAGACATTGTGAGGATTTACGTTATACCAGACTAAAAACTACAAAATCCTAGGAGGTTTATGTTATTTAAGACTAAGGAAAGTTTAGTTGAAGTTCATACTTCACTTCAAATTGTTGTCTTGATCGTCGTCTGAAGTTGTCCT
Organism: Phalaenopsis equestris; assembly: GCF_001263595.1. Classification (NCBI taxonomy): domain Eukaryota; kingdom Viridiplantae; phylum Streptophyta; class Magnoliopsida; order Asparagales; family Orchidaceae; genus Phalaenopsis; species Phalaenopsis equestris. The sequence goes on from NW_018164444.1 coordinate 9,146,164, forward strand.
CCATCTACTTGCATCCTCGTCTTGCTTCCCTGACAACTCGCTCCAAGCTCCTTACTGTGATGATTTTGGGTTTTAAGAAGAGTGTTTGAATTGGAAAACATTTGTTATGATTGAGTCGCTGAGACTTACTATAGGGCTCCTCCTAAACCAGTGGCCTAATATTTTCTTCCATGGGGATCTTTGTAGGTATATTTAATTATACATAAGTAAAACATGATGTAAGGTACATTAAAAGAAAAGTGGCAGTAGGTACCTATCTCTCCAACGCTATTGCTAAAAGGTTAGCATTATAAACATAACATGAAAATATACATAAATTAAACAAAACACGAGCAAACATGAGCATGTGAAACAAATTAAATATCACATATAGAAGATCAAGGTCAGGTGTAAGAATTTTAAGTTGTGCGGTGGACTCAGAATCATGATCGAAGCTCTAAAAATTTCTTGAGGGACTTCCGTATGCAACCATCTGCATTATGTACATGAGACCCAACAATATTAAAAGGATGTCAATAAAGAAATCAAGGGAGAGTAGCCCTCAGTCTGGTATATATGACTGACACATGAACTTGCCAAAAATAACACTAAAAAATTCTTAGTTTTTCATAAATATAAATAATTTAAGCTTTTCTATTAGCAGGTAAAATATAAATTTTATCAAAAAATATGTCATATTATATGTCCATGTATTAGGCAGTTTATGAATTAGTCACGCCATTGGGCCAAAACCACCAGCAGCCCATGAGAGCAAGGGCGACCCTTTACCAAATGTTGGTAAATAGTAGTATCAATTTTTCACCCTCACGAGGTCATCGGGTTTAGGAGATTGTTGACCTCACTTTTGATTGAGGTTTAGTTTTTTCTCTTTAGTAGCCTAAGGTCTAGCCATAGGACTTTCCCATTGACTATTTTTAGAAAACTAGATAAGGAGCCCTCACCATTAGGAATTTCAAACTCTCTCTACTCAGCTTGAAGTTCCACATATTGGTCATAACCTCTAGCACTTAATAGATGAGGTCACTATGAGGGAACTCAAGATGAGTTACCCTTAGGACTGCTGGACCTTAGAGTTGATCCTGAGTGTTAGTCTAGGGCTAAGACACTCACTTGCAATCACTTGTACTCACAATCACTCACCATCCTAAACCTAAACTTCTAGGCTTTGGTCCCTTGATATATTTGGGAGACTCATGTAGATGGTTCTCTAAATCCACTAGCTCTGGGCTAGGGTTTAGCTAAGACCACTACATAGAGAACCCAAAATGGGGTTTCCATTGGTCCATGACTTATTGATGGTGGTTGGCACTCCAACTCTACCAAGATACCCAACCTACCCTTTTGCCCCTAAATTTTCCCAAATTACCTAGATACCCTTGGGACCCCAAATTTGACCAAAATTTCCAAATCTACCCAAAATACCCAACTTGACTAAAAAATCATGTCAAACACCTTGAAAACACCCAAACTACCCAAAATCACCAAAATTGGCCAAATTACCAAAATACCCCTCCTTACCCCAAAATTCTGAAAATTCCAAAAAATCCCAAAAAATTCCAAAACCCCTAAAATATTCCCAATTTCATTTTTCTCAACTATCACATGACCCAATTTGGCCATTTTGACCATTTTGACCAAAACCCCTAAAATTGCCTTTAAAGGCCCAATTTTCTCATATTTACCTCAAATGTCCATCAATTTGGTCCCAATTTCCCCCAATTTCATTCCTAAACTCAAATTAACCTTTCATATGACCAATTTAAACCAAATCAAAGCCCAATTGGTCCATAATTTGGACCCAATTTGGATTTAAAATCAAAAACCTAATTTTGGCCCTATGACTTGGTTCCACCAAATTGAACCCATAGCCCACTCAACTGGCCACAATTTGTGTTGAAAAATCTTCATAGCATTCCCACACATCAAATTTGACCTTAAATTGACCTTGGTGAGGCCTCAATTTCAATTAATTTCAACGTAAGTCCAAAAGCCCCAAATTTGCCCCAAATTGGCCATGTCCTCAAATCTCACCAAATTGAGGGCCTTAACCCCAAAATTTCCACTCCATCCCTTTATGAAAAATCTTCAAAACATCTCTCTTGATCATTGGAATCTTTTAATTTGGACTTAGCCCAAGGCTAGCCCAACCTAGACCCATGTCTAGCCCAACATGC
>NW_018164444.1:9148356-9161163 GCF_001263595.1 Phalaenopsis equestris
AAAAATCTCTCAAATTGACCTACCAATTGAACTCAAAATCACTTCAACCCTTCACCAAAAATCTTCATAACAATCATCTACAAAATATTGATCAATCAATTGGGTCAATTGACATGGCTAACCTAGCCCAAACCCAAACTTTAATCACTTGAACCCACATTGGACCTATGCATTAAAGATGCCTTAACCACCCCGAAGTCATCAAATTAACTCCACCTCAGCCATGGGTTAAACCCTAAGACTGAGCCAAAACCCATCTAACCACCTAAACTAAGCCATGGACCAAAGGTCCCCCAAATTAAGGGATTTTATTCCCAAAAATGCACATGCTTAAGATAATAGTTTTCCATAAGCCATCGACACTGATAAACTCTCTCTCAAAAATTTCATTTCAAAAATAGTTTTCCATAAATCAATCTTTTACTATGGACTAAAATTAATGTTATTTAATGAATTACTATATTTCATGGAAAATTATAATCCAATGTGATTCAAATTTCTATGATGGATGGAAGATTTTAACAACCTAATCCATGTAAGAAAGCTACTATTTATTTGTATTATTTTCTTAATTAAAAAATTTACAATAAAAACCCATTCCACCAAATTATGACAAATAGCAAATAGTTTTTGACAACCTAAACAATCCAACCAATCACAACAATACAAAAGTCAATTATAACCAACTGCATAAATTCAGCATGTTTGCCTAACTAACCTTATCATAGTGTGAAATAGACTTTTGTTCTCCTCTCATTTGTATATATATATATATACATACATATATCGCGTACCTCGATTTGTTGGTTGTTATCCACGACATAAGACCCCTCAGGAAGGGGTTCAAATCCCCTCTGACACAGTTATCCTTAAGAAGGTGATACTCAAATTGGTAGACAGACACATTAGTGGTGGCTGGAGGCTGATACTTGAATATATATATTAAAACATATCTAATTACAAAAGTAAAATAAATCTATATGGCGAAAAGTTCGTAAACTAGATTTAGAACTGGTACGAGATGTGAAAAGAGGCGGCTCACTGAGCCAACCAGACAATTCAACAAGATTAGTTCGACTGCTTGAATAAATTTGGGAGTTAAGTTTGATAACTCACTTATGGTTTTCAACGCGCAAATATTTGACAAAACAAAAGCAGATCAGGTACTCACCAACGAAATCCAACTCACTCCACATCCGAGTTCGAGAAAGATAAACTCGCTCCATGGCCGAGTCGACCCACAAAACCATTATTAGTAAGTTCAGCCTGATGAAACTCATTTCAAAGACAAATGAAAGTTAATTAATAAAAAAAACTATTATCCATCAAAGTTGTTAGCATGATAATATTAATTAGAACATTATTAACATTTCAAATATATTTTATTTCAAAATAAATAAATAAATAAATAAAATAAAATAAAAGTCCCTCAAAAAACACAGCCCTGACATTCTCACGAGCATTCGCCGAAAAAGCCCGCAGAAAAACAAAAACTGCTTCCCCCAACCCGTCTCCCTAAAGAGGAACACTCTGTTGGGGGGAACAATCCCATGGGTTTTACGGCCCGGCCCAGAAATCTATAAAATTCATATAATCAACCCTACAAAATCATTATTACATGGAGCACCATTCTTTGAATCCACACATTGGGATTGCAGAAAAGTCTTTTGTCTTCAAAGCAAAGCTACGGTGCTCGGCCCATTCTAATTTTCTTTGTTTGTTGAATCGGAGACATTTTGGTTACATGAAGGAATATATGCCTCCTTGGAGTAAATTATAATTAAAATAAAATGATAATTACATATAGGCCCCTCAAAACATTGATATTTACAAATTGAAGCATCGAGGTGATTCGCTTGGACAACCGAACCAATTGAACCGATGCATTTACACGTGTCATGATCAAAGTATTGAGAATTTTATGAGCTGGGGTTTTATCATGAATTTTGATATTTTGTGTGAGGAAAGAGGATGGTTGATTTGTAAATAACAAGTTTCGGGTGGTCTGCATATAATTGTTATATATATTTTTAGGGTTTATTAAATTATGTAATTTTGAATTTATGTATTTTTATGTGTTAGTCATTTTAGAGGTTGATAAAAAAGTGATAAAATTAATAATTTATTGCAAATTTTAACATTAAAATTGCAATGAAATGTTTACTATTTTTTTTTCATTAAGTATTAAGAAAAAATATTACATGAAGACTCTGCATGTAGAGTTACGTGCGGAGTCCAATGAAATCACGCCACACACGTGAATGTGAGAAAAAAAATCGGCCGGATAACACAGGGGAATATTTCTCCCGTATTATTCAGGTGTTATTGTGTGTTATTCAAGCGTTAGTGTTATTATAACACCAGAAATATTCCCAAAACACAATAACACATGAATAATACACAATAACACCTGAATAACACGAGGGAATGTTCCCCCATGTTACCTCTGTTATCGGGAATATTCCCCTGTGGCGTGATTTCATTGGACTCCGCACGTAACTCTACGTGTGAAATCCTGATGTATAAATACCACTTAAAATCTTATGTATTTACATAACTAAAACATGAACTTCGACTAAATATACTGAACACTCAAATTTTCATATCACATAAAAATATTATTATCATTATCATTAATTTTTAAAAATAAAATGTATCTTTTTATGCACAAGTAATGTGCTATATTTTGCATTAAAAATATTGCTACTATTATTTTTTTTCACTACTTTATTCTTCATCAATTTTATATAAAAAAAAATATAAATTTTAATTACATATTTCCCTTTTTTTTTTTTGCAATTTGAGCCACTCATTATCATTCCAGACAGCTTAAGGGAAACATGGGCACCAATATTCTAAAGGAATGTTTCCTCTATGAGAACTCAGGGCTTCATATATAAATTCTCATAAATATTTTATGTAATTTGAATATTCTTCCCCCTACTTTATAGTTGATTGTATGTCTTCTGTTTGCTTGAAGTAGTTAGTATGTGTTTCCTTGAAAGTGACTATACTGCTTTATGGAGGCATTTGCATACATTTGCATACATACCAAACATACCACCCAATTCCTATGTATTTATTTATACATCAAACCCTTCAATTTTATTTTTTACATTTATACCGCTCAGATCTTTCGTATGGCGAGATAGTATATATATGTAAATATTGAATTTTATGTGTTAGATATGTAAATGCATGCAAATTTTTCTTAAAAGTAGAATTAAAAAGAAGATTAACTTAAAAAATAGATGATGATTTTTAAGCAGTTTACCTAATTGATGATTAATAAATCCTATTGTTTTAAATATAGATTTAAATATGAAAATAAATAAATCCTATTGAAGTTTAGCTGACTGTTAGATATGTAAATACATAGCAATTAAGCGGTATGTATGTTAAAAAAATATAAATAATTATATGGTAGTTTTCTAAAAAAATATATTTTTTCTATTTGTTGTACCCACATTTGTCCTTAAAGTACATCCAAGAAATAGAATGTCTGGGAGGAGAGAGAACAAGGAAGAGAGAGGGATAAAAAGATGTATGGTAGAGCAGATGAGTTAAGGATAGAACAAACAAGATTAGGGGATTTTCCTCGGATTCTTTTGATGGGAGGATTTGAATCCTGTTTATATTTAATATCACCTATTTAGAGGAGTAAACCATTACAAAATGATGTATTTAGACCGATAGCATTTCTAGATCTTTAGATGCATGAACGTTTAATTGGATTACATACCACTAAGGAATTGGGGTCTTGGAGAACTCTTCTTCCCGTTATCCTCATTTGTAAGATAGAAAGGCTTTAAGCTTCTGATGATTCTCGTGCTTGGTCTCCCACAATCGGTCTGTCATGGCCAACCTACTGTAATCAGTCTCTCTTAATTAGTCTCCTTCAATTGGCCTCTCGTAGTAAGCCTCCTGTGGTCGAGCTGTTGTGGTCAGCCTCCTATGGTTGACCTATTGTGGTCAGCTTCCTTGTATAATCGCTTCACTAATTTTTTTATTTTTTATTTCTCAATCTCTTGGCTTATTGAATTGATCTTATTTTCATTTCTCAAACTTGAATTCCCTATCAACCTTTAACAGATGAGAAGAATGAGAATCATTTGATCTCTATTGATTCAAGCAACCATTTTTTTGTTGTATATATTTAGTTTATTCAATTCTTTTGTAATGATTTTGACTTTTTAACACATAACCATGTTCTTCAATAAATGCTCATAATGTGAATTCTCCCTTGAATTTTGTGGCTTCTAGCTCTTATAAATAGAGCAAAAGAGACATCTCTCAGGCTCATTTGCTTAGCATCCTCCTCTTATTTATTGAATATGATTGCTCCTTTATTTGCAACATTCAGTCATGGTGGATCTCACTTGATCACAAACAAATATCCGGATAGTGTTTTAATCCTCATATGTTGACAAGGAGAAACCCAGAGAAGGTACATGAGAGAGGACAAAAAGATGGTCAGAGAGACTCATCTAAGAAAACTCTAGTAGATGGTATTATTATGGTAGCCGATCTTGGGGCGAGCTCTTCAGTGCTTGATCCAGCTGGGTGCTTACTCCGATAGGTGACCATCCCTGCTCCCATGGATTATCCTGCTCACAAACTTACTTGAAGGACTCCTATAATTTCAAAATTAACTGCCTATTCAAAGCCAATAGGTATATGAGTACAAATTCACTAATATGCTTGTTAAAATTAGATTAATTCATTTTTTCTTTCTTATCTCATTTGCAGAATGTTTTACTCTGAGTGAACTTTGCAGTCCCAACAATTTTATAGAGGGCTCAATCCAGTTGAATCTGAATGAGGCTCTGGATGCCCACTTGGGATAAGATGAGCAAATGATCAAGGGAGTCGACCAACCTAGACTTGGCGAGGACTCCTTTGTGATGATAGAAGACGATGCAACTGATGGGAGACAGAGAGAGAGAGAGAAAGAGAGGTTATAATGGATCATGAGATGACACCCCATCCTCATTTAAATGAGGTTGAAAGTATTTTGTTGTGAGTGGCAAACATTTCACCTAAAATGAAGGTGGTCGACCAAGCAGTTTGACTAGAGAACTTAGAGCAAAATGTTGTGATGTTGAAGCAAGTGGTCACTGACCTCCTTACTCTTGTCTTCTTCTTCTTCTTGTGTTAGTTTTATGGATTTCATCATGACCATTTTGTTGAGGTCATCAAAAAAGGCTCATTTGTGGGTGGAGATCATCATCAGTCATGTGTTATCAACCCTTCCATTCACTGAGGGTAGCTGAGAAGAGGGTGAACACCCTCCTTGTCATCGAGCTACTATTTTATCAAGATCAATTTAGACTTGATTTGTGTCTACCTCAGGAAGACAATATGGTTGATATTTTTAATCCTTGTGGCATCATTTCAACCCAAGTGATGTTAAACTTCATGAAGAGCATCATGAACCTGGTGGTGCATTTAAGACAAATGGAGGTCCCTGGATGTATTGACGTTTTTAAATTTATCTTCACCATGCGCCCTTATCCAAAGAGATTTGTGTTGTTCAAAATGTGGGGCAGGGGGGTGCTGGAGAGTGATGTGAAGGACTGAAAATAAATATTCTATTTCACCTTTATGGAGGGAGGCTGACTGATAGAGACAAGAACAATCCTCATCCCCAAGGTGAATGAGGAACCATCATGTGATTTTCTCAATCACGTGTACAAGGTGAAGGACGAGGAATTCAATGTATTTAAATACGTTCTATCCCATGTAATAGAGAAGGTGTTGGCTCTCAGTTTGAAACTATAACCAAAGAAGATTGGATGTTTGAAGATTTTATCCAAGATGAGGTAGAAGCAACCTTTGCAAAGGTGGGTTGAGAGATGAGGCCATGTTTGATTTCAATAGGTATGAGTCAATTTATTTACTCACTTTTCCCTCACACTGTCATCTTTCTAAATAAAGGGTCATATGCGTTAATCCTCATGGAAAGAATAAATTATGATGAGAGGATAATTAGCAAAAATAATTCTATTTATTATACAGAGACCCTCTCTCAGGTGATGGCAATAAAAATAAAGAAGTTGGTGGTGAGTTTATTAGTAAAGGAGAGTTAGCCCCATAAGAGGGAGAGTTTGATGATCCCTCGACTATCCCTCTGGCAAAATTTGTCGATCCTTTTCCAGCTTCTAACCTTGGAATGAGTGACTATCATCCTTTACGTGGAATATTTTCTCACAGTTGCATGAGTGGCTAAAGACGACAGAGAAATGGTGTCTCTAGGTCAGGAAGAGGTCATTTCTGGGGATGTAGTGTTCTAGTGGATATTCACTTTTGGATAGTATGTTTGTTATTTGATTATCATTTTTGAAAGATGTGTTGGTTTTTAAAAGATTCAAATTTCTTTGTCTCTATCTTTATATTAGAGAGATACCTTTTCATGATTTTCTAACTTGCTTTGAATTGTTTGTTCACCTAGTTCATGACCAATTAGGAATCTTATCTCTCTAAGAGGTGTTGCACCACAATCCCATGTGTGAAGCACAATCCAATAACGAGAGATTCTTATTCAGCTTAATTATTAGTTACTTTAAAATAGACCTCTAAAAAGTTTTAAAATGTGATATCCATCCATACTTTCTAGCATTATTCCTAATCCAGCTCCACTTTGACATGATGCTCCATCCATGTATAGGATCCATGCTGGGTCTTGATCTGTCACTCATATTAGTCACTGAGCTCAGACAAATTTACAAGAAATGTAGCTATGGCTTGATTTTGATCATCGTTATGATGATATAGGACATGCCAAACTTGCAAAGCTTGATCTCCCACTTGAGGAGTCACTCGAAGTGCTCTAGCATGGCTAGAACTGAATTAAGTGGATGGTCAACGACCACTGATACCAGGTGCATTTAGAAGCACAAGTGGAGTTTTATTGTTGAAGAAATTAATGCAAAAGACACTTTTCATAATCAGATACTCGAGTTTGCATTTAATAGGGTCTTACTAATGTAATAATCCAAAAATTACTTTTCTTGCTCTTCTCAAACCTGGACCGAGATAATTGCTTTAAAGCCATCTCAAGGTACAAAAATAATTATTTACCTGATTTTGGACTTTAAAGTAGGGGTAGTAAGACCAGAGAGTTCTTCAGCTATTGAAAAACTTGTTCGCTATTGATCTTCCATGTGAAGCTTCTGAAATTTCTCGAAATCTTGAAAAAAACTATGCACGTATCCCCAAATTTGGAGATGTAGCAACTTAGCTCTACAATTAATTTAGTTAGTCTTTGAATTTCCTTAATTTGAAAGGGGATAACATGTCCACAAGCGCTTGACTCTTCTCAAGATTGCCATTAGTTCCTTCAGGTGTTAACATATATACAAAAAATTTATCCATTATGGGCCCAAACTTTAACTTAAGAAGATTCACATTCATATTTTATTCTCTTAGTATTTTGAAAGTTTCTCTTAAACCTTTTATGCGTTGCTCATGCAATTAACTTTTGACTAGTACATCATTGATATAGACTTCAATATTTTTTCCTTTTTTGGTTCGTAAATATTATAACCATCATTTTTCGGTAGGTGACACCTGCATTCTTAAACCCAAAGGGTATTATATTATAACAAAACACTCAATCTACTATGATGAACACAATGTTTTTAGCAATGATAGGGTGCAATTTTTTATTAGTGGTACTCAAAAAATACATCCACACAACTCTTGATCAAGTAATTGATGATTGCATTTATGAGTGTGTTGATCCACGATAGAGAATAGTTGTCTTTTAGACGAGCCAAGTTGAGGCTGGTTAAGTCAATGCATATTCATTATCCGTTGTTTAACTTCTGAACCATCACTAAATTAGTTACTTAGTTTGAGTACTGCACTTATTTAATGTAGTATGTTGCTAACAACTTATGGAATCTTCTTAAATTAGTTTCGCTAAAGTGATCACTACTGATTTTATCTTTTGCTTAATGAGTTGAGATTTTGGGTTGATTTAGTGAGTGGCAGATGATATTGATGAAGACTCTTGACATCTTCTCAATCGACAAGGTAAACAAATCACGGTACTTGTAAAGCAAGGTGACATGATCATTGATGTGTTAAAAATATAATGTGTTATTTCTTGTGTTTTCTCTGTTATTTGTGTTATTTTTATATTTTTATAGGTCATATTTGTTTGTATATATAATATATAGGTTGAAATTCAACAAGGGGGAGCAATAGGAGCAAATTTTATGCTAAGTGCCAAACCCATGCCTAGGCACTCATGCCTTGCACCAAGGTGCGTAGACCAGTTTCCCATTTTATCAATGCTATAGAGAGCATGGAAAGTAGGCACCCAATATGAGCACCTAGGAACCTGAAGAGGAGAGCATCCCTTCATACCAATAGATAGAGCTTGAAATTAAGCACTCACATCTGGTTCCACAGGAACTCAACCAGGAAACACAGTACCCTAGGCCAGCGCCTAAGTGCCCACAATCGACTTATGGGTTGTTTGCATAGTTTCAACATATTTTAGCGGTTCGTAAGCATAATTTTGCTAACTTCAAAGGAAATTGGCTCCTTTCTGTTACATTTTCACTTAGCTCCTATGAGAGATAGAAGGCAAATGAGTATTTTCTAAAGTGATTAGTTAGTGATTTACTCTATTATAAGTGTGTGTAAGTGCATGTAAGTGGAGTACATTGTAGAAGAAAGAATTCTTATGGAGAAAATGAAGATTCAATTAGATTTGATCATTCTTACTTTTGTGTAAACTTGATTTTAATTTTTTTTAAAATAAAGTTTATTGTGTGTTCATCTCTCTTGTTTAAGAAGGAGAACTTTCTCGCATTTGGATTGTTATTCTGAGAAACTTAGAGATATCCATGTTGTATGATTTCTATAAATTTATTGGAAATAATATTATGCTAAGTTCACATGCTAAATTAAATTTATAAACTTTCATTCTTTCAAACTAAACCTTGGATTAGTAAAATAGAAATTTTATAAACTTTTAACCCTCAATCTCATTATCAGTTGGATCGATACATGGACTCCTAATTCTATTTATTAATTGATCGACACATATACTTACGTGATTTATACGTGTTCCACTGCATCGTGGATCAATCATCAATGCGACCTAAATTAAAAGACATGCTTAGTCAAAAAGATTTACTAACTTCCCTAGCCATGGTAGGGATCTTTATGATCGCTTCATTGGTTTCCAAGTTGTTCCCTCCATAAGCATTTAGTTCTAGGGCTTCCCAGTTTATGATACTAATAGTTTGCAACGTGCAAGCCTTGATGATGATTACTTCACATTTGTCAAGGAAATTCACCACCAAGTGGTAGGTTGAGACAACTACTAGTTTGAAAGTCGTATGAGGGTTTGACTGAAGAGGAAATTTATTTTGTTGGTGAGTTAACTGTGATGAAGTTAGCCATAGCAGTAAACTATCTATCATCATTGCCCTAGGAAATAAGTAGAGTTAAAACTCCTAGTATGTCATTCCTTTCACATGAAAATTAAACAACAGGACAGGCATGGTTAAAAGAAGTGTAGTCCTTTGGTTAATCTTGTCAAATATAGACTTGAATACGATATTCACCAAACACTTGGTGTTGATGAGAATACTATCACTTTGGAAATTGACAATAAAAGTTGTCACCATGACAGTGTTATTGTAGGGGCGGGTTGCATTTAGGACGTAGGTCTTCCTCTATGAAGGCAATGAGCGGATGATGCACAACTCGCTATTTAGACAAGGCTATCACACATAGTTTTCTCGAGTGTAATCTCTCCAGAATTGTCTGTTGAGTGACCGCAACTCTGTCTCCTTTGAGAATGGCTGAAATGACATCTGTCATGTGGATAACATGGGGTGAGCAGGTTTGTTACGATTTTCTTCTGATGGAGCTTTCCCTTCTACGTGACTTCTTCTGGTGCTACAAACCCTTATAACTTTCTAGCCTTGATCAACTCCTCGATCGAGCTTATGAGGTGACGACGGTCCTCCGTTTTTTGCATGTGGTTCCCATGATAAGTATAATACCCTTTGGATGTCGGAAGAAATCTCTAGCTATCATCGAAATGGCTTTTTAGAAGTAGACTTTGTTTTAGATGACTTCAATTACTTTGACCATCGAGACTCCCAACAAAATATGTTAGGGGTTCTCATAAGTTGGAGGTGAAGACCAATATTTTTTCTTTGAATCACACCAAGGATCAAATTGTTTGGAAGGATAGAAAATAGGGGAAGAGAGAGAGGGATAAAGAGATGGATAGTAGAGCAACTTAGCTAAAAACCAAGGTTTGAGGATTGTCCTAATCAGGTTCTCCGAATGGGAGGATACAAATCTTGCTTACATTTAATACCTCTTATTATACGAGTAGCCTTTACAAAATGACATATACTTGTACAATTTCTAGATTTTTAGACGTATAAGTGTCTGATTTAGTCATATCCCATCTAAAGAATTGGGCACTTCGAGAAATCTTCTTCACATTGACCTCGTCAATATGATGACGAGATTTTATGTTTCTGACGATTCTTGTGCTTGGTCTCGCATAGTCGGCCTGTCGTGGTCAGCCTCTCATAATTAGTCTCTTGTGATCTATTATCATAGTCAGCCTCCGTTGGTTGACTTCTCGTATGAACTTGATCTCTTGATCTTTTGATCTCTTAAACTTATTTGCCCTGTCGACCTCCTACAAACGGGTTAAATGTAAACTATTTGGTCTCTGTTTGTTAGAGCAACCGCTTTTTGGCAGTACACTATTATTTTTAAGTAAAGGATGGATTAAGCACCTAGTTTAAAATTAAATTTGATTCAATAAACTCCAAATGTTAGGAGAAGCAATTTGCATCTCACCAAAAGAGAAAGATAAGTTAGGATTCCCATAACGGATCAATAAAATTTTAAATTGATTAATTTTGAAAATGACCCACTGAAAACTATTTTATCCAAACTAACCTCATTTTTGTGTTGTGCAAGCATTGGAAAGGCTCCTTCCCAATGCTTGCACAACACAACAAAAGTGTTATTTTGTAAAAAATTGTTTTCAATGGGTCATTTTCAAAATAAATCACCCAATATTTTTAGGAAATAAAATTGATCCGTGTCTGTCATCCTAATTTATCGTTATCTTGTGGTGGAAAAATTATTCCATACGGACACCGCATGCAGAGATACTTACAGTGTCTGATCTCCACTGTCGGTCACCACCGCAAATGTGTATTTCGGTGGAAAAATTATTCCATACGGACACCGCATGCAGAGATGCTTGCAGTGTCCGATCTCCACCGTCGGTCACCACCGCAAATGTGTATTTCGGTGGGCTCCACTTTCAATTTTTTCTTTTTCTTTTTTTTTAAAAATTAGATTGTGGATGTCTATGCAGATTTTTGAAGATTTATATACATAGCCCTCAATTCCTATGTATTTACACATCTAACAAATTTACAGATTTGATAAATTCTTAAGAAAAGCACTAGTTTTCTGCAAAACAAAAGTTCCGCCGTCTATGCAGATTTTTCAGCCTTATTATCGTGCGCCCACAACTTAAGGACAACAAAATCATAAACGTCATATTTTTACTTAATTATGTATCATAAATTCATAATCATATGATTCATTACTACAATTAAAAACCAACTCCTTATCATATAATTTGTCGATAAGCCGATTAAAAATAATCTGCCAATCATATGATTCATTACTACAATTAAAAACCAACTTCTTATCGTATAATTTGTCGATAAGCCAATTAAAAATAATCTACCGATAAGTAGTTATGTGTGATGGTTATTACAAATTTTTATTTTTTGAAAAAATCAGACTACTACTACTAGTAAGCTGCTACCGCACTTAGATAGATGTGGTGTGAAAATGTTATTTTTAGTGTTTTGAAAATGCATAAGTTGTCAAAACGTAATTTATACAAACAGCTCTCGTGCATTTTCAAAACGCCGCCTCACCAACACCAAATAAGCCGCCCCAAACCGATCCTAATTTTCGTAATAAATCATATGATTATGAATTTATGATACATAATTAAGTAGTTAATCTATTAAAACAATTCTATATATTTATTCATTTATTATACTCATTATTAATGCCTTAACATTTCCTTAAAACCATCCTTTCAAAACTCTGTCTTTATTTTTTCAATCAAATCAAGTTAGGCCTTGCCTTCCCTGCCTACCACGTGTCAATTACATCCCTTCCAAAAAAAATGGTATTTTTGTAAAATAATCTCTGTAAATTTATAAATTTCTTTTTTTTATTGGTATATATATATAATATATGGCCTTTAATAAGCCCACATCTCTCGTCGTTCATTGAAATGGAAGAACATGAAAATTCTTCCTCTTCCTCTTCCAATAGCAGCAGCCACCCTCTTCTTCCTTCTTCTTCTTCTTCTTCGTTCTGCAACAGGAAGGTTTTAAGCACAGATCTACGGCTAGGATTGAGCCCTTCATCTTCTTCATTTCAGGAAAATTTATATAATTGGAATTATTTTTCTTTTTAGTGTCATAATATTCAACTTTTGTTGTCCAGCAGTATGAAATTTTCTGCTTTAATATTTTAATTTTTATTTTATTTCTATGAAAGTTCCATTTCTCTTAGTCAAAGTTATCCTGTTTTCTATTTTTCATTGTTTTTTCTTAAAGTTTTAGAGGAATAAAGGCATTTACATACACACCACTAGGGGTGTAAGCAGAGTTTGTGTTTGTGTTTGGTTCGTTTGAAATTTAGTTTGTTTGAAATAAGCTTGTGTTCGAAATTATTTGTGAAGTCACTGTTCGCGTTCGTTTCTTAACGAACGAG
>NW_018164444.1:9161182-9162582 GCF_001263595.1 Phalaenopsis equestris
ACGACGAGCCAGTTTGACATCCCTAATATTAATATATATAAATAATATATTATATAATTATATAACTAATATTATATAAATATATAATATTTATATTAGAATATTACTAATATAGAATATTAATATATTATTATTATTAGTTTATTATATATTATAATTCATAAATTTTAATTTTTAAAAATATCATATATTATTTATATATAATTATTTTAACGATTCGAACACGAACGAACGCATCACTGTTCGTGTTTGGTTCGTTTAACTAACTGAACGAAAAAAAATTGTTCACGTTCGTCTCGTTTACTTATCAAACGAATCGAACACGAACTCATTGATGAACCGAACACGAACTGTTCGATAATAACGAGCTTTTTTGACAGCCCTACGCACCACCCAATTCTTATGTATTTACATATCTAACGCTTACACCAAAAAGATGATTAAAAAAAGATGATTAAGAGCACAAAAATTAATCCAAAATTTATTTTTTTCAGCATTTATGTATTAATATATCATATATATGTCATCTTATCCTAACACAAGCATGTCAGAACATTCAGACATAATATTTTGCATTATTGATCTCTTTTGTTTTATAAACAGGATAGAAATGCAAAATCAAAATACAGAAAACTTATTTGTGAAGGTATATATGGAAGGAATTCCAATTGGGAGGAAATTAGATTTGTTGACTCAAGATGGCTATCAGAGTTTGATAAGAACACTGCAAGAAATGTTCAGAACCACGATTATCAGTAAGAATTATTTCATTTTCGACCTTAATTCCTTTATTTTTGGTGGTTCTTCTTCTTCCACCATATTGCATCAAGACAACTGATGCAAATTTGCATCACGTGTCCAATAACAGGGAGCCACGTAGCAGTTTAGGTCCGCTGACATACACGATTCGGGCCCGGGTTGCCACGTGGCACCCTGTCATTGGACGCCTATGGAAATATGCATCACTTTGTTGAAAATTGAAAATTTTACATAAATATCACACTATTTTCATGTATTTACATATATCTAACAGCTTGGATGACCCTATGCATGAAAATGTGTTTTTCACATCTTGAAACTTTAGGAATGGTGAAATATATGATGTGATGTTAATGATTTGAGGGCTATGCATGTAAACATGAAAGTTTAGGTGCTAGATATGTAAATGATTAAATAGGTAGGATTCGTGTGGAATATATGTAAATGCTCCGAAAGTCTTATTGATAGTTGATGGTTTCAATAGAATTATTAGCATTCTTTTTCTAGAATATTTGACTATAGTATTGCTTGACTGAAGTATTGCTTTTTTACATGTAAGCTTGAATTTTCACACACACACATACACACACACATACTTACATACATACATACATACATATATATATATATATATATATATA
>NW_018164444.1:9164352-9165052 GCF_001263595.1 Phalaenopsis equestris
ATATATATATATATAAACTATAAATATATTATAAAGTTAAAAGGGATTACATCATCTTACAAAAGGCACGGGTAAAGTATCACCATGCAATACAAGAGAGAGTTGAGGAGGAATAACATTATAGACATAAGAACTTTTAGAGGAACAAGCCAAACAAGCTAAACAATTTGTTGGTTGGTTGCCTTCCCTTAGAGTGTGAGTCGATTGGATTTGAAACTGTTGCGATAAATAAAAGAGCCTTTTGACTTGGATTTGAATGAACCAAAAGCATGTAGCAGAAGAGGAACCCACAAACCAAACCAAATAGTGAAAAAAAAGGTCCCTAAAAACACCCCCATGACCAGCCATGGGGCATTGAAACTACTGTCAACATTTATTTTAACCCACTCAACAAATAGAGTAGCCTACTTAACCATTTGTACTTAGAAAGGTTAGAGTAGCCCACTTAGCCATTGAAACCACCGTCAAGTGGTTAGGCACATGAGGTTAGAGATGTACTTAGACTGAAATTATATATATATTCTTAATAAAGATTGGTAAGAGGTTATGATATGAGCGCTCAACCAACTTCATGTGTCTAACAACTTGGCGGATCCACACACTAGGGGATTGGACCTCTGTCCTCAGAGGATATAGAACTGACATAACAGATGTCAAACAAAGAGTTGGGGAACACGAGACACACACACAGATATATATC
>NW_018164444.1:9166262-9184373 GCF_001263595.1 Phalaenopsis equestris
TATATATATAATTTTTAGTGTCATATGTATCCTTAAAATTAAATAATCATGTGATTACTTCGTGCACAAAATTTTGCATTAAAATAGTTTAATAAATTTTATTGAAGTTATCAGAATTATTGAAATTATTCACTCTCATATAAATTATAGTAAAAATTTAAAAGTACTTTTTATCAAAATATACTCTAATTATTAAGTATATATTTCTTTTTCATGCTTTCCTTTATTATTTCTCATTTAGCCTCTATATTATACGCACTTTTATTTGAACATATTATTCAATTAAGGGAAGCTCTTCCAATGAAAGGTATTATATTAACTTGCACTGTTCTATATTTTTCTATAATTCTTTCATTATTATCACATATGAATATATTTTTTATTTCATCTACAATTTATTTAATTTTATTCTCAATGTCAATTTTTCATTTTCTAACATAATTTGCTGACCTCACTTTTGTGAGGGCTTTTTCTCTTTATAGAAGCCTAGGATCTAGCCATCGGGTCTCCCAGTGACCATCTTTGATAGGAACAAAACCCACATAGAACTTCAAGCCAATTCTATATCACTTAGGGGTTCATAAGTTAAGCCCAAATCAACAACTATTAGTTGAGATGATTAGGGTTTAGACCAATAAAGCCCAAGTTGAATTCTTACTAGTGCAGAATGCCTTAAGCTATTATTCCTAATTAATTGACCATTTTCAAATCTAAATTTAAGAAATAAAATTAACACAAGAAGGGAAATTTTGTAAGTTACAAATTTTGCATGATTATTCCTTTTGTCTCCTAAAATTCAATTAAAACAGAAGATTTGACTTAGAAATTCTAATCTTATGATCTAATTGAGTCATTAAACATGATCTAAAAGACCTAATTTCATAATTATTCTTAATTATGAAACTACCTACATTTAAACTTGAAATAAACAACATTGATTCATTGATTTCTTCTTAAAAAATGTTCATGAGGAAAATTAATGAACTTAACTGTCTTAACAAACATCAATCATTAATTCTTCTTCAGAAAAATGTTTAAGGAGATTAATGACTTATATTTGCATCAATTCATTTAATTCTTCTTTAAAATGTTTTTAGGAGATTAGCAAATTAAATAACTTTAAATTAAAAGAAAGAAAAAACATTAACTCATTAACTTTCCCTTGAAAAATGAAAAATTAGTGAAAAAAACATTAACTCATTAACTTTCCCTTGAAAAATGAAAAATTAGTGAATTAAACAAACACCAATTTTTCTAAAAGTTAGGGTGCGCTTGGGGTAGCTTGTGCGTTTTAGGATAAACAGCTTATCCTGAAACGTGGCCCACTGGTTGACCGCGGGGTTCGACCCAAAGCTTGCGTTTAGTGTAAAAATTGAACCGCTTTTTCAGATAAGCGGGCAAAACGGGCGATTCAAACGGTACCACGACGTTTTAAAAAACGCCCCCGCACTTATAAACTGCCCCAAACGGGCCCTTAAGCCACTAATGTCTTCTTCAACAATTCTTGAGAAGATTAATAACTTGAAAACATTAATTCATGATATAATGGATAAACTTAACACATTAATATCTCCTTTAAAATATTTAAGAAGGTCAAGAAACTAAACAACCTTAAGATGAGACATTGATCAATTAGTCTCTTCCTAAGAATGATTAGGAAGAAGATTAATGAGTTAAAACAAAAAACTAATTCATTGATTATCCCTTAAGAATGTTCTAGAACATTAATGGATTCTAAATGTTAACATCTAAATAACTAATTTTAAAATAAAGCATAAAAAGCATTGAAGATCCTGACCTAATTATCTATCATAAACTCATAATCATATATTAATATATTAAAATAGTTCTATATAATTATTCATTTATTAAACTCATTTTTAATGACTAACATTTCCTTCAAAATTAACTTATCAGAACTCTGTTATTTATTTATCATAACTTTCTTTCTGTGATAGGAGGGTTTTAAGCACAGATCTACGGCTCGGACTGAGCCCTTCAGCTTCTTCATTTCAGGAAAATTCTCACAATGAGAGGTATATATATATTTGGACCATTATTTCAGTTTTTTTTTTTAATTTTAAATAAATATTTTAATATTTAGTTAATATGTATAGGTGGGAAAATGTTTGCGTACGTAAGACCTACGCAGCCCCGTGTGCGTCGGATGTTATTCAGAGGGTACAGGCGGGTTATATCTGCATTATACCCTCTTGTAACTTTCATGTAACTTACTTGTAACTACCGGAACTACAGAAGCACGGAACTTATTTGTAGGTTACAGATAAGTTACAGGTAGGTTATAGGGAGATTAAAGGGGGGTATAACATGGATGTAACTCCCTTATACCCTCTGAATAACCTCCCGACGTATGCAGCTCTGCTTACGTACGCAAATATTTTCCGTATAACTGCAGCCATCCTCTTATTCCTTCTTCTTCTTCGTTCTGTAATAGGAAGGTTTTAAGCACAGATCAACGGCTAGGATTGAGCCCTTCAGCTTCTTCATTTCAGGAAAATTCTCACAATGATAGGTAGTATTTATATATTTGGATCATTAATTCAGCATTTTTTTTAATCTTACATAAATATTTGTATATTTAATTGAAATTATTATTCTTTCTAGTTTCATAATATTCCAGTCTTGTTATCCAAAAGTATGAAATTTTATTTTAGTCCAAGAAATTACATAACATTCAGATATAATATGGAGGAAGAAGTAGAACAACCAAAAATAAAGTAATTAAGGTTAAAAGTGAAATAAATTAAGTTAACGAAATTATTCTTAATGATAATCCTGGTTCTGAACATTTGTTTAATATATTAAGAAAATACTTTATTTTTGGTTGTTCTACTTCTTCCTCCATATTATATCTGAATGTTATGTAATTTCTTGGACTAAAATAAAATTTCATACTTTTGGATAACAAGACTGGAATATTATGAAACTAGAAAGAATAATAATTTCAATTAAATATACAAATATTTATGTAAGATTAAAAAAAATGCTGAATTAATGATCCAAATATATAAATACTACCTATCATTGTGAGAATTTTCCTGAAATGAAGAAGCTGAAGGGCTCAATCCGAGCCGTAGATCTGTGCTTAAAGCTTTCCTATTGCCGAACGAAGAAGAAGAAGCAATAAGAGGGTGGCTGCCCCTATATATATATGAGTTAAATATTAAAATATGTATTTAAGATTAAAAAATGAATTAATGATCAAAATATTATATGAATCAATATGCATACATATCTATACATATGTGTGTCTATATATATATATATATATATATATATATATATATATATATAATATTATATATGTCTCTCTCACCTCCATATATATGCCTAGAAGCTATTATATGAGCCTCTAACGACTCCTAATGTGCTTAACAATATGAGAACCAACTCCTGATAGCTTCTAACGACTCAGGGGTAGCTATTATATGAGCCTCTATCGACTCCTAATGTGCTTAACAATATGAGAACCAACTCCTGAAAGCTCATGTCGCCAGAGGGGTTTCAATCTCCCAACCTGAGGATATCACTCACCATGTGCTATCCATCCCCGTAGGGATCGAACCCAGGTTAGAGGGGTCTTACAACTGACAATGCAGTTGTCTACCAACTTGCCACCCAATAGCACATTTTTATATAAATATCTGTGTATAGACACACACACACACACACATATATATACACACACACACGTACACATACATACATATGTACACATACCTATATACATATATACATATATACATATGTATATGTATGTATGTATGTATGTATGTATGTGTGTGTGTGTTAATTCTCTTATATATATAATTTAAGAGAATTAATATGAATGCCCCATAAATATGCATGGATGGGAATTTGAAGCTTTCGTGAAAATTCCTTCGAGGAGCAATTCCTCAATTGGTACAACCATGGGGTTTCGGGGCGTCTTCATCTACTATGGTCTGCTGGGACCGAAACTGTGCTATCAAAATAATCTTAATCATCTTAACCTGCCAGTCCCGGTGAAAGGATCATCATGCACAGGCGACAAGCTCTCCCATTTGACATGGTAAGGTTATTAATCAGGCAATTGTACTTTTGTTTTGGCGAGAATTCCTCTAATTATCTCCACCATTTGCTATTTAAGTTCATTGATCTGTTGGGCGATGAATTCTCTAGTATAATTCATGTTGCACATGCTCTTTTTATGGCTTTGTTGTTCTTTTTGTGTGACTCCTATTTTTATTTCTGGCATGATCTACGTTTACCATACATTTTCAGTATGTTGAATCAAGTTTTGTTTGTGAATCACAATCAAGGAGCAGAGTCATGTGTGTGTGAATGAGGGAGACAGTGAGAGAGAGAGAGAGAGCAGAGAGAGCAAAGAGAAGAGAGAGAGAGAGAGAGAGAGAGAGAACTACAAGTGGTGAGAATGAATAGGTTCGACCCATTAAAGATCAGATATGGCATTGGGGGATCTAGTTAGAATCACGATCAATCCCGGAATGTTGAATCTCATTTTACATTTAATCAACATATATTTATATGGGATAGTTTTGGTATAAAAATAAGTATTCTCCATCATGATGAAATATCTAATTATCTTCATCTTATCGATTATCATCTCCTTAAAGTCCACTGATTGTCTGGCAGATGACTCGAGATATCCCCTCTTAGCTTTCACACATTCTATATTACCATTCTGTCATTCACACTCAACCCTTCAAATTTGACCATTAACACTTGACCATTTGTACTCAGTCGATGTTCGTTTGAGTCAGGTAAAAATGGGTTTATCACTTTCATCATCCTTGTTTAGACTCGTTTATTTAGCAGTCCTAAACTGTGGAAAAGGTCCATTTAAGTGAGTTCTTACACTTGCTGGTCTTCGTAGCTGTTTTTGGTTGTTTGGCTCAAAATACTACTAATCAATTATATATATATATATATATATATGTAATATTTAACCAATCAAATGAATCCTGACTTAATTTTCATTACAATAAAATTTATAGTCTCATATGTATTTGTAATATTAAATAATCATGTGCTTACTTAGTGCACAAGTTATGCGTTAAAATAGTCTAATAATTTTTATTAAAGTTATCAGAATTATTGAAATTATTCACTCTCATATAATTTATAGTAAAAATTTATAAAGTATTTTTCATAATATACTCTAATTATTAAGTGTATTGTTATTTTTTATGCCTTCCTTTATTATTTCTCATATAGCCTATATAGTATACACTAGGGCTGTCAAAACGGCTCGTTGTTCACGAACAACTCTTGTTCGGCTCATTAAGAAGCTTGTGTTCGACTCGTTCTCTAAGTTAACGAGCCGAACACGAACAACACGAATAAGTATTTGTTCATTCATGTTCGGCTCGTTTTGGCTTGAAATACTACTAATCAATTAAAAATTTGTGGTATTTTTAAAAAATTTAATGTACTACAATGCTACAAAGATTTATAATCAATTAAAAGTATTCATTAAAAAAATAGAATAATAACTATTAAATTAGATTTAAATGATGTTTTAAATCTTGCACCAATCCTTAATATCTTATGGCTACGTGATTAGGGTTGTAAAAACGACTCTTTGTTCGTGCCGAACACGAACAACCTTAAGCAAACGAGTCGAACACAAACACACTTTTTGAGCTCGAAATATAAACAAGCCGAACACGAGCAGAGCATGGGCTCGCTCGTGTTCAGCTCGTTTAGTATACACACTCTTATTTTAACATATTATTCAATTTAATAAAATGCTTTGAAATTAATATTTTCCAAATACATGTCATGATATACTGTTAATTACTTTTCCTGCATTTAAATGTCAAATATCTCATATTTTCTTAAATCTATGGAGTAAAATTGACTGTTTTTTTTATATATATAATTCATATTTTATATTGGTATATAAATAATAAGTTTTCAGATTCTATAAGTTCATATCTGACATTGTTTATTGAAATGGAAGATGAATATTCTTCCACAGAGCTACAATTTAAATTGAGTTTATTGGGATCTTCAGCTAAGGGGAGCTCCTCCAATGAGAGGTATTATATTAATTTGCGCCATTCTATATTTTTTTGAAATTATTTCATTATTATCACATATAAATATTTATTTTATTTCATCTAATTTTTTTTTAAATTTTATTCTCAATGTCTATTTTTCATTTTCTACCATATTTTGTTGACTTTTTGTTGACCTCACTTTTGTGAGGGCCTTTTCTGTCTATAGATGCATAGAATCTAGCCTCAGGGTTTCCTATTGACCTTAGGGCTTTCTAGTGACCAACACCCACCTAAAACTGTAAGCCTATTCTATATTCACTTAGGGTTTCATAAGTTAAGCCCAAATCCTCAGTTACTGGTTGAGACGATTAGGGTTTGAACCAATAAAGCCCAAGTTGAATTCCTATAGTGGGGGAAAGCCTTAAGCTACCCATGGAGCCTAGAGTACTAGGAATCCCCATGATGACCCTTTGACCACCCCCAAAACCCTCTTTGATCTAGAAAAAGCCCATTGGGCATAAGGATAGATCTGGGATAGAGAAGGGTATACCCTTTGTACTAAAACCCTAATATAAAAAAATCCTAACATCAAAAATTTAAATCAAAAGGAAATTGGGCCACCAAAGTTTGTTTTAGAGCCTATCCAATTACTTGCCCAACAAGCAACCCTGAAGAGCAATCATTAAAACACATTAAATTGAACCGTAAGTTTGACATGCTCAACTCATGAAAGAAAATAAAGAGTAAACCTACCTAAGATAAAATTATAATAAAATAAAATCTATACCAACCAAATATTAATAAGTAAACATTACTAAAATTACTAATCAACCTAAGTCAGCAACAAAAGAATTAAAATCACCGAGTTAAACCCAAAATCAAATCCAATTAAAATAAATGAAATCATAAATTGAATAAACTGATTTAATTAATTAAATTAATGAAACCTAAATGCCTAATTACTAAAGGCCAAACCCAACTACCCATGGGCCCAAGCCCAAATCCTCGAAGGACCCATAAATCATGACCCATCATTTGATCCTAAAAGCAAACCAATGACTCAAATAACTTCTCATGACACTACAACCCAAATGAGAGTTACTTAAAGATAAACCAAACATAAATTTGACACTTCAAAATAATAAATGCACACTTAACAAAAGATCCACAAAGTGTCAACTTAGTTAAACAAACCTAATTCAAACTCAAGGAGAGTCATGGAAGACCAAAACTGAGCTCAATCCCCATGCCCAAGTCCTCCCCAACTAGCTTTAGGTCTTGTCATGCCACCTCCCTCTGCCCAACTCCGGGGGATCAACCAGACATCTCCAAGTAATCCAGAACTCCCCCAATGGCCTCTCATCGCTATTTAAGGCCCCAAACCGAGAGCACCACACCACACTTAAGCCCCCCAAGCTTTCAATCAAACTCCCTGTCGTCAACACCAAAGTTGCTCTCACAAACCCTAACAACCACCTCCCACCATCTTTAACCCCACATTACCCTAATTTTCCCTCCAAAATCCAGAACATCTTACAGTCTTGATATGAAATTCCTCCAAATCAAAATTAAGCCTCCCAAAAGTCTCATAAAGTCCTAAAACTCCTTCCATCCCGCACCCTCCAACATAGCCCAACACCAACTCGAGCCCCCAGTTGGTCTAGCATACATATAGGACCAATTCCAGAGAAAATTGGAGTAAGGAGTAGCTGCACTACCTCAAGATGATCCTTTCCATCAAGCCCAATTGAGACCTCACCTCTTGAGATAAGGTAATGGCTCGAATTCCTCATTTTTCCATTTGGTTTGGTCCTTCGTGAAAAAAATGAACAATGCATGCCCACTTATCTATATGGATAGGTTTGTTTCACTTAGATAAAGCAATATGATTAGTCATAGAGAGATTTCATTAAGTGTAGCATGTGATCTTGTGGTAGATAAGTTAGGGTGCATTAAGGTCGATGCTAGAGAGTCGTCATATTCGTATTATTTGAAATCAACAATCGTGATCTAGCCGAGCGGTCAAACCGCGAAAGATCAACACTTCAGATCCCCGCCAACGAGGCAGCACATGTGGAGAGCGCAGCCAATGGCGCAGTGCCGCGCGGATGTTCGACGACTCTAAGGTTTGACGTGGCACCTTGTGAATGAGTAGGAAAATCCTTTTTTTGAATTAAATAGATACGAAAAATCCATTTAAAATTTAAAATTCATATCTTAACAAAACAAAATAAAAATACCCTTAAACTCAGCAAACAAAGGAGAAGATAATGAAAATAAAAATTAAATTAATTAAATTTTATTTAATTTTGAATTCCTAAATAAAAGTCCAAAAATTATAAAAATTTGAGGGATTATTCCCTCTGCCTTTAGGAATCTCCATTTATTTTTTCAATGACAAATGACTTCCCTAACACCAAAATCCCTAATTTTCTATCAAAATTATAATTATTTTGAAAAATACTTGCAAAAGATAAAATACTGATTAAAAATTTTAAATATAAATGGAAATTAGTTGGGAAAATTAATACATAAATTTTTCATAATTAATTGAGCATCTTCAAACTCTGAATTTAAGAGATAAAAGTAACATAAGAAGGGAAAATTGTTAAGTTTCAAATTT
This sequence comes from Phalaenopsis equestris, assembly GCF_001263595.1. NCBI lineage: Eukaryota > Viridiplantae > Streptophyta > Magnoliopsida > Asparagales > Orchidaceae > Phalaenopsis > Phalaenopsis equestris. Next base: position 9,174,912 of record NW_018164444.1, read on the forward strand.
TGCATGATTATCTCTTTTGTCTCCTAAAATTCAATTAAAACAGATGATTTTACTTAGCAATCCTATTCTTAGGACCTAATTGAGTCATTAAACATGATCAAAATGACTTAATTTCATAATTAAGAGATTGAGTCATTAAACATGATCAAAATGACTTAATTTCATAATTACTCTTAATTATGAAATTACCTACATTTAAACTTGAAGTAAACAACCTTGATTCATCGAATTCTTCCTAAGAAATATTTAGGAGAAAAATTAATGGACTAAATAGTCTTAACATACATCAAATCATTAACTCTTCAAAAAAATATTTAAGGATATTAATGATTTATATTTGCATCAATTCATTTAATTCTTCTTTAAAATTTTTTAAGGAGATTAGTGAATTAAATAACTTTAAATTAAAAAAAAAACATTAACTCATTAACTTTCCTTTGAAAAATAAAAAGTTAGTGAGTTAAACAAACACCAAATTTTTTGAAATCTTAAGACACTAATGTCTTCTTTAAGAATTCTTGAGAAGATCAATAACTTCAAAGCATTAATTCATAAAATAATGGATGACTTTAAAACATTAATATCTTCCTTAAAATATTTAAGAAGGTCAAACAGACTAAACAATCTTAAAATGAGACATTGATCCATTAGTCTCTTCCTAAGAATGTTTAGGAAGAAGAGTAATGAGTTATAAGAAAACACTAAATCATTGGTTCCCCTTTAAGAACGATCAAGAGATTAATGAATTCTAAATGTTAACATACTAAACCTTTTTTTAAGAGTGAATATGAGAACTTGCAAACTAAATTTACCTCAGGATGATCATAAAACACTTAAAATAAACTCATAACCACATCAAACATGAAACTACTTAAATTAACTCCTTGAACATAGAGAACTACACTCAAGGTGTCCCCAAATCAAGAGTAAACTACCAAAAAATATAAAAGACTTTAACAACAAAAGTTTTTAAATCACTAAAACTTAGGAGTATTCACGTCTATAAACTAATAAGTCAAGGCGTGTTTGATTTCTCTCAAGAGAATAAAGGCACAGTTGACTTAAAATAATACAGAATAACTCAACCCAGGAGCAAAGTGGGTTAAATGCAAAATTTGGAAATTGCAAAAGCATTCTCTAAAATAAATTTACCTCATTTAAAAGACACTATAAAAATCAATAAGACTTAAACTTAAAGCCTAAAGCTAACAACCTTGGTTTGTGAAGGAGGTCTGGATGAGACAACCCATATTTGCTAACAAAGAGCCTTTCGGTCACTTATGACCAATAAAACCACAATCCCTAACGATCTCGGAATGACGAAGCCATGGGATCTTGACCAGGTTGTCCTAAAAATAAAATAGTAAAAGTTATATAAAAAATTTAATCAACTATGAAGTCTTAAGCAGCTTAAAATTTTCAACCCTTAAAATTGAAAAAAGACATTAAAACTTAAATGAAACCCAAATGAACAAAGATCACCGAATATAACTTTAACCTTGCTACCTGGATCTACGAATACCTCTCGGACAATGCAACTCAAGATTGTTGATAAGAATCTTCTGGTCAGAGTAGGCTTGACCGTCTATTCGGGCTAAGTAGATCAGAGAACCCGAGACACCGAGATAACACAAAGCCATGGGTATCTTAACCGAGTTGTCTTAAATAAAATAAGATAAAATTAACTCATTAATTACTAGATAGACATAGTGTTTTTTTTACATTAAATTGTGATAAAACTTTATAACTTTGTTTTGTAGGTCGTCAAGAAGAACTACTATGATAGATTTAATTTACATGTTCTTAGGATGTGCTGAATTTGTTTTGCATAGTTGTTATAATTAAAATAACATACTGTAGGAGCCTAGGATCAACCTTTCTATATGTCATTCCTTTAATAGAATTAAAAAGTGTTATGGTCGATCGATTATTAACATCCAAACTATCCAAAAGAAGATGAAACAAGATGCAAATAATTGACCTCAACAAACCATCAACGACACTTCAGATGATGTTAGTCGATGAGTCTGATATAGGTCTAGTGTTCTTCGCATTGTTAGTTTGTCTATATTTTTTGATAGGTTTGCCAACTTTATAGGCAGATATTTACATTTGTGCTTTTTGCCTGGAATACCGGTAGGCTCATCTAAGGATTAAAATTTTTAGTCCAACCAAATAAATAACTTCAACTTGATTTTTCAAAACAAAACTCATAGCCAAAACTAAATTGCACAAATTATTGCATTCACAATTATAAAATTAACATGAACCTAAAACAACCTTGATTAATAACAAATAAAATTGAGTAGAAACCCTTTTTCGAGTTAGGAATATGAATGGAAACATGCTTTGTAGACATATGCATAACATATTACTTCTACTCCTTGACTTTCAGGACCTAACCCATTGTACGAAAATGAATGGTTTGACCCATGAAAATCAGTACCTTATAGAGTGAGTTCTGCTTATGCATATCAATTAGCCTTTAGTCTACCAAACAGTCTGCTTCAACACACTCAACACTAACCAATACAATAAAACACTTGAGTGTAGTGAGACAATATTTAAATTTGAAATATCAAAATATATTTGTATTAGTCTTAGGACATTATGCATATCATACATACTTAAGCAGTTTGATTTATGATTAATCCATAAGGCCTACAACTCATAAATAAATAATAGCCTATCTTATCTAGCATCCATTGAGATTGGCCATGCATGGTTTTTTTAAACACAATTAGATGGCTTAGATGGCCACCCTTTTCCGGCAAAGTTGCAAGTTTATTGCACTCCATGTTTCTCTTTCCTTAGATTAGAGTCCCAAGGTTTTATTTCTTTCAGTGAAAATTCACCATAGGATTTTGAGGTTGTCTGTTTAGTTATGACGTAAATACTCACTTAAACTTTTGCATGATTGTATGTCATGCAATTTAAATCATAAAATTATAATAAAACAACATGAAGAAAAATTTTCTTCAAAAACAATAAAGCTAAACAATAGGTAGTAGAGATGTCACTGGGCTGCTTAGTATCTTCGACATCTCTTACCTTTTTCTTCATTTAGGTTCCAATAATAATTGTTCAATTTTCTCTAAACCCTTCCCCATTTGGAAATCCAATGACTAATCGCGGAAACTTAAACTTAAGAAATTTTTTTAGGACGAAACCACAACCTTAATCAAGAGTTTTCTTAAGTAACTTTGACTGCTTAAGATGTAATTAATTATAAGGGTTTGCACTTCCAAGAACTTGAAGATTCCACATTTAATCTAAACCTTATCTAATCTTCAAATTGGATAGGGGAAAAATTTGTCAGTTTAAACATGGGGCAGTGCAAATATCTAACATTCCTTAATTTAAATAATCGAACACATCGTAAAGTCATACTTTTATCTTTCGGGATGGTCTAAGCTTCCATTTGATTACTAAATCTTCGAACCTGCATGACATTCAAAGCACCGTATGAAAAACCAAACCACACTCTTGTTATTAAAATTCATGACAATTTTTATAAATTCTTATATATTTTTATGTTTTTATGTCATTTTTAGTGCCATTAAAAATATAAATGAGCATGCCGTATATTGAACATCACATTATAATATCATATCATTAAAACTACAAAAAATTAGAATAATTATACCAATTAATTAAACACAAAATATACTCATAAATAATAACTATATTTCATTTATTTCTAAAATAATAAACTAATTTTAAAATAAAGCATAAAAAGCATAGAAGATCCTGACCTAATTATCTATCATAAACTCATAATCATATATTAATATATTAAAATAGTTCTATATAATTATTCATTTATTAAACTCATTTTTAATGACTAACATTTCCTTAAAAATTAACTTATCAGAACTCTGTTATTTATTTATCATAATTTTATTTCTGTAATAGGAGAGTTTCAATTACAGATCTACGGCTCAGCTTCTTCATTTCAGGAAAATTCTCATAATGAGAGGTAGTATATATATTTGGATCATTAATTCAGTTATTTTTAAATTTTAAATAAATATTTTATTATTTAATTAATATGTATAGCAGCAGCCACCCTCTTATTCCTTCTTCTTCTTCGTTCTGTAATAGGAAGGTTTTAAGCACAGATCTACGGCTTGGATTGAGATCTTCAGCTTCTTCATTTCAGGAAAATTCTCACTATGAAAGGTAGTTAGGGCTGTCAAAACGGTTCGTTGTTAGCGAACAGCTCGTGTTCGGTTGTTTCGCTAAGTTAACGAGCCGAACACGAACAATATGAACAAATATTTGTTCGTTCGTGTTCGGCTCGTTTTGGCTCGAAATACTACTAATCAATTATATATATATATCTTTGATGAGTAGCACTTTTTAAAAATTTAATTGACTACAAGGCTACAAAAATTTATAATCAATTAAAATTGTTAATGATGAAAATAGAATAAAAGCTATTAAATCAAGATGGCCATCAAAGCCTGATAAGAACACTTCAACAAATGTTCAGAACCACAATTATCAGTAAGATTAATTTCATTTTTAACCTTAATTAATTAATTTTGGGTGATTCTTTTTCTTCCACCAGATTGTGACTTTCATTGTTGGAAATTGGGAAATTTACATAAATAGCATCATTATTTCTATGTATTTACATAAACACTATTACATGCCCTCCATCTCAAATCAGCAACTTAGATGGCTAAATTACGCAAACCCCAAATTCTTGTGTTAGCTACTCATAGATCGGAGTCTCTCGGTTGCAATCTATTCCACCATATCTATATCCTATAATCTCAACCTAGAATCCACTAAGAAAATATGACAAACCCTTCAATATCGGTTGCAGTCCACCAACCGATCCCCCCGGTTATCCAACTCCGAAATGAACTCCACCATATTTCTATGAAGAACAGCACCATGTCCCCATAAGTCTTGTTTATCAAATCCCTTGTCGACAAAATAGTGACTCCCGGAGGTCATATCGACCACGAAGACATCATCCTCCACATTCTCAATCGTTTACCCCCCACATTACCAGTCCTTCAAAACCCATCATACGCATTAGATTAGAATCGATCAAGCTGAATGATCAATATTTCAGGCTCTGCAATGAGGAGATTAACATCTCAGCTAAAAGTGCCTAAGAAACTAATGCTCCTCCAGTCGCCATGTTCAACCCCCAAGGAAGACTCAATGGCTCCAGAGGCCGCGACCGGCGCCAGTATAATGTTAGGGGGAACAACAACACATCAACTCTAACCAGGGGAGGTCACAACCTCAACACTATTTCCAATTGCCCGATTTGTCAAATTTATGACAAATATGGAAATACCACAATACAAAACTGGTATAAAACTAGTTTTAGCTGATACCCCTCCACCAAATCTGATACCACACTACAGACCTCCACCGAACCTTGCTCAGATGACTGGTTACTTGGCTCCAGTGCCACTAATCATCTCACTTCCAATTATGATCACTTACAACATGCTAAACCATACAACAATCTAGATTTATTTTTTACTGGAGACGGCTCCAACCTCCCTATCACCCACACTGGTCAAGGCTTCCTACCTACACCTTAAAGTAAGCTCCATCTCTCCAATCTCCTTCAATCTCCCTTCATATATCATGATTTTCTTTCTCTTCATAAATTAGTCTTCGACACTAATTGTAACATCTTCTCTACTCCATATGATTTTGTCAACAATGGCCGGAAAATAAACTAAATCCTCCTCCAAGGCCCTAGCAAGAACAGTCTCTATCACATCTCTGCTTTGGTTGCTATCCACTGATTCCCAACACCTGTCCAACTTTGGCATCGAAAGCTCGGGCATCCTCATCACGCCACCACAAAATTCATCTCTAGAATGAGTACTACTATACATAGCCCTCTTTCTACCTTTTCTTGTAATGAATGAAACTCTTCCAAGGGTCATTGATAGTCGTTTTATATTTCAGCTTCTGAGTCAAAATATTATTTTGATCTTGTTCACTTTGTTTTGGGTCCAACACTCACTTTTTTAATACAAGGATATAAATATTATCTTCTATTTTTTAATGACTACTCCTGGTATACATGGGTGTTTCCTATGTTCACTAAATCTACGACAACTATTTAATTTATCACATTCCACAAAATGGTCTAAACTCAGTATAATACGAACATTAAAGTTCTAAAATCTGACGACAGCGGTGAATATACATCCCATACCTTTCACATTTATCTTAACTTCTTCGGTATCATTCACCAATTTAGTTGCCCCTATACACCATAGTAAATCGGGCTAGTTGAACGGAAACACTGCTACCTCATCAAAATGACAAGAACTCTCCTCATATCTCACCTTCCTTGCAAATTCTGGACAGCTTCCCTCTTGGTTGCAGCCTATCTCATAAATTGCTTGCCATCTAAAACCCACGAACTTATTTACCATACACCACCCATCTATACACATCTTCGCACCTTCAGATGTCCTTGCTTTCCTTAGCAAAAACCACAAGACACACATAATCTTACACCTCTATCCTTACCATGCATCTTCACAGGCTACCCACCACATCATAAGGGTTACCACTGCTAAAACTCTCAAACAGATCAACTCATTATTTCTAGACATGTGGTGTTCAATGAATTTATATTTCCCTATCATACCCCACCACCTTCACCTGCTACCTCCCTCACTTACACCCCACCGAGCCTTCTAACAACAACATTCATACAACCCACAGAAGCAGCCAGCACTTCCTCCTCTCCCAACAACCGGCATCCCATATCATCAACCATTTCCAACAGCATCTCCCAAACTACCCAATCACTAATCTCATCTTACCTCCCCCAACAACCAATGAAAACTCGCTTCCATACCGGCTCACTTAGACCAAAGCAATTTCTAAATCTCCAAACACCCACCTCTCCTACGCCTAACCGCACAATTTACAATCAGATCGTCAAACATCCTCATTGACGCAAAGCCATGTCCTCAGAATTTGAAGCACTGCAATGTCAAGAAACTTGAGTCCTTATTGATCCATCTCCTCATGCTAATATCATCGACTACAAATGAATATATCACACCAGATCTCCTGAAGATGGAACAGTTGTCAATTTCAAGGCAAGATTGGTCGCACTGGGTTTCAAGCAATAGTTTGACATCCAATATATTGAGACCTTCAGTCCTGTCACCAAAATGCGCACCAACTGAATGCTCCTCATAGTTCCAACTGGATGTCTCTAACACATTTTTTCATGATTACTTGGATGAAACTACATAAATGAATCAACTCCAAGCTTTCAAGACACCCAATACCCAAATCGGGTGTGCATTCTCAAAAAAAGCAATCTATGGTCTTAAAGAAACCCAAACAAGTGGTACTCAACTGTCATCACGTACCTACATACCAAAGTCTTTCAACTCAGCACAGCCAACCCTCACTCCTCATCTAAAACCACAACCAAACCACGACCTACTTAATTTTCTACGCGGATGATATCCTCATTAGAGGTAATGATCCATCTACTATCACTAGCCACATCCACAACCTCAAAGATAAATTTCAAATCAAGGTGCTAGGTACCATTAAAACATCTCTTGGCATTACTATCCACCAATAACCACACGACTACCTCCTAAGCCAATCATCCTACATCTTCTCCCTCTTACAACAACTCAGCATGTCAGTCAATACCCTCTTCCGCACAAACTTCAATCTCACCAAAACTCCATACATGAGTTCCACATCATTACACAAATGCACCGTTCCCTCATATATCACTTATAGCTGATCAAGCGTCTACTACGGTACCTCAAAGTGGCTATCACCTTCGGTCTCTTAATCACCAATGGTGACCAACAACATTGCACTTATTCTAACTCTGACTGGGTTGGAGACTCATAGTACAAGCACCCTACCATCCGCTTCTGCTTCTTTCTCGACAGCACCCTCATCTGTTGGATAGTCCAAAAGAAAAAGATAGTGACCCACTCCTTCACAAAAGTTGAATATTGTTCTCTTGCTGCAATCACACTAGATGTCTTATGGATTCACCGACTGTTTCATGAGTTCCATATCTCTCCAAATAACCTTACTCCCATCTTCTGCGAAAACAGTTCAGCCATCGTAATCGCTCACAATCCAATCTTCCACGCCCACACAAAACACATTGAGATTGACTACCACTTCATTCCAGACGCATTGTATAGGGGGCCATTCAAATTCTGCACAACAGATCATTCGATCAAGTGGTGGCCATCATGTTCACGAAGAGTCATATGACATCTACGTTAAACACTCTTAGAGTCAAGTTAGCTCAATATCATTTCATCTGATAGTCAACTTGAGGAAAGATAACAAACCAACTCTATTAGGCAGCAAATGGAATTTCCTCTCCACTCTCTCTGTCAACCACTAAGTGTGTTAGGACCACTTTACTTTCTAGAAGACTCAACAGCTCTATATGTAAAACCATACTCATGTAATAGTTTTGTTTTACTTAATACCATTTCATTGTTTATTGGGAGAGGCAGGGCATGCTGGTTTTCCTTACTGCAGCTCTCATGGAGCTGCTCAATACCTGGGGTTTCGCCACTCCAACACTTTGGTTTTATGAACTAAAGCATGAAAATATGTTTTTCACATCTACAAGTTTAGACATAGTGAAGTGATGTTAATGAATTGAGGGCTATGCATGTAAATATAAAAGTTTAGATGCTAGATATGTAAATGTGTAAATATGTAAGAATTGTGTGGTATATATGTAAATGCCCCAAAAGTCTTATTGATAGTGCATGGTCTCAATATCAATTGTTAGCATTTTTCTCTAGAATATTTGACTCTAGTAAGAGTCTGACAACAAATAATAGGCATCGTCATTAGTTAGCATTTTTCTCTAGAATATTTGACTCTAGTAAAAGTTTGACAACAAATAATAGGCATCATCATATAATCATCATATGTCATTAAATCAAAAGAAAACTTATTAATAGGCATCATCATATAATCAAAAGTATGGCTAAGAATATTTCTCTTACTTATTAGAAGGAAAAGAAAATAAGGAAACTAAACTTAATAATCAACATTCTAAGACAATAACCAAAAGTATGGCTAAGAATATTTCTCTTACTTATTACAAGGAAGAGAAAATAAGGAAACTAAATTTAATAATCAACATTCTAAGACAATAATTTAAAAGGACTATTTAAATGCATGCCATTCATGTATATATTTATTTATATATATATATATATATATATAAAACACATAAAACTCAATTTTTACATGCATATCCTCTACCTATGCATGGAAATGTGCATTTTATTTTTTAAAAGGCAAAATAGTGATATTTTTTTTATGATATGAAAGATTTGGTAGGCATAAAAATAATTATGCATAAATGTGGAGTTTTGGAATCGCTTAGAAGAAACACAAATGAAATCATTGTGTGACATAATATGTAGTGTGATGGCTAGAACT
>NW_018164444.1:9184473-9194473 GCF_001263595.1 Phalaenopsis equestris
GAACTAGGGCGGGCATAAGCTCACCAATTAGGATGTGGGATCGGGTCGTCTTCTCCATTGGCTCAGCCTACTCTGACGATTCAAACTTGAAGGTCATCGGAGGCTACGGCCGTGACCCATGATCCTGAGCTGACGGGAATGCTTCTTGGATTTCAAACCCGATTTCCTCCATAAATTCTCTGATCCAAATGGCAGAGAAGTTTCCATATTTCTACCTTTTCTTGTTGGAGGGGCGACCGTTCGTTGAACTACCAAAAAAGGGTCAACCAATGTGATCATGACATTGTAGGTGCTTGCGATGGGACGGATGCTACTTCCCTCATCAGTAATGGGTGGCATAGCCCGTAGCAGAAGTCTCATTTTTTGATCCATTTCTTTCTTACCCGGGTGGGACCGAGAGAAAGAAAGGACGGGGGGCGACCATGCATGGCACTTCTCGACCGTGTCTCCGAGGGACAGTTGAACGAGCGACTCATGAATGCAGCCGGGTCGGACGAGCCAATAACTCGAACGCGTTCGGTCAGTTTTTTGAGCAAGAATCACAGCGTGACCTTACCTTCACCATGATACGGACTCCAAGTTCTTATGGCAGAGCACGAGGAGTTTCCTTCAAGATGATGATGGGAATGGAAACCAGAAGCACGACCGGGGTCTTCGTGGTCCGAGATCAGACTTCTATATAAGTCACAGTTACGTAAGTTGACTGCTTCCATTATGTTGTTGCTAGCATATTGCCCCGGTTCAGTTGATTTGGATGCTACTACTTCTGCCTTTTTGTAGGTCAAACCCCCATTTCCCCTCTTTCTTCTATTTCTATTGCTTTTTTTCTCTTCTTATGTGAATGCATGAATGACAGGTTGATGTGCAAAGAAAGCTTTAGCAACCGCAGAGGACTGACTCTTAGTCATGAACTAAGTCGTTGGTCTTTTCATGTTAATGCAACAAACCCTATCCGTAGCGGGTTAACCGCAGGTTAATGGTAGAACAACCAGTAATCACTCGATGCTTCTTTCCAGTTCGCGATGACTGTTTACACATCGCAGCAATCCGTACTTTGAAACGGACCGATTTACCTTAACCCATTCGGGAATTGACCTGATGGTTAGTCGAGGTAACGGTTATAGTCTTTGTTGTCGTACTCTATCCCCTTGTCCGCACGTTCGTTAGTAATTTGCGTGCAAGTCGCCAAGTTCGGGTTGACTAGACAATACAGTGACCTGCCTGCCTAGTTGCCCTATAGGGACATATCGTCACTATCGGTCAATAAGGTTTTATTCAACTACTTAGAGATAGATTCAAGAACTTAGCTGAGAGCGAGGGCCCACGACAATTTCATCTTCAAATGAATCCCTTGAAATGCGCCTTTAGCGTCACTTCAGGGAAGTTTTTAGGATTCGTTGTTTGTCATCGTGGGATCGAAATTGACCTTTTGTGTGGAGGAATTTGAGGCAAAAAAAGAGCATCTTTCGGTAGTCTCTCTATAGTAAGGTAGATTTGAGAAATTCTATGGCTCGAATCTTTAGTATCCTCTTCTTTCTTACCTGTGTTTACTATTTAGGCAAAATGCCGTCGCCTATTGTCACTAAGAAACTGAAAGAGAAAGAAACCTCAGAAACGGAAGAAGGGGGAAAAAGAAAGGAAGAAAGCGATGTAGAAACAACTTATGAAATGAAGGAGACTGAACAAGAGGAATCATTCAAATTGTCAGTTCCAAGCCGGTTATGAGTAGAACGAAAAAGGAGGAATTGGAAATGAAAAAGGGGGAGCCAGAACAGAAGCTTCGCTTCCGGTAGCTTGCTCAAAAACTCATGTTCAGGTTGAGGAATTCGTGAGAATGGATTCTCAGTATTGACCAATCGAAGGGCCAAAGGGGCTTTCACTACCCTGACCGACCCAAGCCCAAGAGGGATGAGAAGGGAGGATAAAAAACATTTGACTGAGTGAAGTGAAGGAATTCAGCGGGCCGGGTATAACTAGTTTCTTCAGTTTTTTTCTGAGTGCCAGGCGCGCGCCATCAAATAGATGAGCATGGGCCATGTTAGGTATAACTGTGTGTTCTTTCTTTCCCGAAGGTTCTTTCGTGCGTGATCTTCTTGTATGAGAAGTAAGAAAGATTTTGTTATGGAAAGATGTTCGTTTATTCCTACTACTCAAATCTGAATTTCTTTTTCTTCTATATTCCCTACGTCCATTCTCCGGTCAATCCTGTTTCAATCATTCTTGTTTCCTGTATAATAGATTCTCTTCAGATGATTTTCTTCCTTTATTTGATTTGTCTTTTTTTTCTTGTTCTTTGAAAGAATCTCAAAAAAATTATGATTTGATAGGGCTATTTGCGCAAGTCTTTTACGATTCAGAAGTTGTACAGATTGTGGATGAAGTAATTTACTACAACGTAGGTTCAACAGATTTGCTTCGTTCCGAGGTTGAGTCGAGCCTCACAGAAGCGATCCTTTGCCACTCAAGTGTACGGCATCTGCCGTGCTTAGGCCTCTTCTTCCCTTCCCTAAGAAGCAAGATTAGGGAACTTGGTTGACTAACTGATTCAGAGAGTCAAGGTTCTGACATAAATAGAAGAACCGCTGTTCGCTTACTTTACTAAGATCTAACCTTTAGCTCCTTTATAATCTTTCCCTCCATCCGAAGGATGTTGGTGCTATCGATCTTGGTTCTCTTTGGTAGATCTTACTGGATTGGGTCCCTTGTTGTCTTTCAACCTCCTCATCAACATACGTTTCCCGAAGAAAGAAAAAACAATTTCATGAAAAACCTGCGCTTGTTAGCAGCTGAATCACTCTCTCCTCTCGTAGTGAGCGTCTTTGTCTTTTCCCCCGCTGGCATGAGGTAATGAAATTCCACTAGCTCTTCTTCTTGTGAGAAGAAAATCAAGAGAGTGGTGCGCTTTCCCTTTGAATGAGTAGATCAGACCGCCCCCGTGCTTGACTCAATGCTCCTGAAGTCCGAAAAAAAAAGGGGGGACTTTACCTGGGCAATGATTGGCTACTGTTGGGATCGGTCCGAAAGGAAGGAAAGCTACTCCGGAGACTGGTCACTAAGCCAGAGTGCCTGCTCAGGTCAGAAAAGAAAATGCTAACGCACCACAGGAATCACCGTTAGCGGGCTACAGTGAAAACATCTGCCTCCTTCGACTGGAGGTCAATAGTGGCGGCCAAATCGATAGTCCTTGAGGGGATCTCTTACTTCATGGGAACTGACACAAAAACTATGGATAGATCTTTGAACGGCTCGCCGTTGATCCACCAGCCATCTAGGTCCCACCCGACCACAGTGGAAAGGTTGAAGTCAGTTAGCTCAATCATAAATAGAGAAACCGACGAGTGGGATAGAAAGCAGATTCTCCACCGATGGAATGAGGAGATAGCAAAGAAGATCCTAGCTAGAGAGCGGCCCCTTTCGAACCAGAGTGTCTTCACTAGGGGGAATTGGCTTCTATTCGGTCTTTGGTTAGTCAAGCTTTGCTTACCTTGAAGAGCCTTTCAGTCAAGAAAGTCTTGATTTTCTTAATCTTTCCTAGGGGAATTCGAGCCCTTTTTCTTTGTTTTTCTATAATCTTTCTTTTGTAGGCGAAAACCGGAAAAAAAGGATCTATCTATTTGAAATCTCAAAAATGGAAAGAGAAAAAAACTCGAAGACTCATTCTAACGATAACGCCTTGTTCGATCGATTGGTGGCCAATTCTTATTGGGAGGTACTCCTTTTTTTTGTTTTGAGACTCTCTCAAGAAATTTTTTCAAAATCAAAATTCTTCCGGGCGTACGTTTGCTTTTTCTTTTCTGCGATGTTTCGCAGTGTGATCCCGAAAAACAAGAGATATAGATCTATGAAAGTGATGGATGCTCTTTCCCGCTTATGAAATGATTTCTTTTCCGACATGTTTATGTCTCAATCAAACGGGTTTCGGCCGGGTCGAGGCCGAGGCTCAATTCCGTTTTTTTTTCTATCTTGATCAAGACCTATTGTTCGGTTGTTTTTCTCATTCTTCATTTTCTTCATTCTCTTTATGAATTTGTAAATTCTTAGTATGAAATTTCTTCTTCGATATTAGATTAAGGAAGAAAGAAATGGACGCTCTCTTCATCTTTTGGGAGAGAAAAGAAGTAGAAGTCTTGAGTTCGTCTTTGCTCCGCACCTTTTCGTTTCGCATTGTTTCGGAGGGAGGAACCAATCCGCTTGTTCGAGCGCCTTATTTATGAGGATGCTATTGGATTGCATTTTTTGTTGGTCGAAGCTATCCTTGAAAGGAAAGTTTATCTCAGCTTCCGAAGCTAGTAAAAAAAAAACAGAACAGAAAATGCGTTAATCAAGAGAATACCCTGCTGTTAGCAAGTTTCAAGTTTGACATCCAGCTACCGCTTAGAGTATCTCAGATTCGCGCAACCTTGGTCCCGAGCTTCCATTAGGATCACTTTCATCCGACTTGACTTCGCCCTTTGTGGCTGCTAGTGAAGTGGCAACTGGATTGCCTAGTGAAATGCTAGATCGATTTCAGCTAGATAGATCAAGCTTCAGACTAGGAGTTCCCATTGGAGTTGGAGGTGGGATAGATCTCGTTCACTCTTGAGTTGAAATGTATGCTCGATTGCAGCTATCTTGCTCAGTGGATTGTTAGCCAGTAGCTTTTTCTTTGCTACGCACCTTGACTCTCTTAGAGAATGGAAGCCTCAAGCCTGGCTACTTTCTTTCGAGACATGATTGAAGAAAAGGCTAATGCCCTGACTCCTACGGACCTAATCCTAATGCAGTAGCTATGCTATCCGTTCTTACCTTGAATGAAGTGAAGTTAGCAACCAACTTTCGAATCGACTGACTTGAAGATAGGCCGACTGGATAAGTTCCCCAAGGCCCCAGAGTTACCAGCTAAGTATCTGATGAGAGGAGTCTCTTTCATGGTTTTGAATGATAAACCGGTGGTTGAAAGCTGGAAAGAATGAGAAAGATCGGATTCGTCTTTCACCGCGGAACGTACTGACTCATCTGAGAAAGTTTTATCAAACTCAAACAATAAGAAGAAAAGAGATCCTATACGAAATGATCGCTATATAGCGAATAGACCATCTTTTCACTAAACAGGGGCGGTGAAAAGAAAAGGCGAGAGTTTGATTTTTCCAAAAGAAAAGGAACTGGTTAGGGTTAGACTTTGTTTGGAAGTAATACCTGTTGAGTAAAAGCTAAGAATAATAATCATTTCCGGGAAGGGGTGAAAGCCTTTCGTTCGTGCATAAAGATATGGATGCCGTTACCAACAAATAGGTAGTAGTAAGGAGCCTGTATATACTCTATACGGTAAAGCAAGAAGGAGCAGGGTGAGAATGCAATTTTGGAATAAGAGAATAGAAAAGCACGTCAATACAGAACGAAAGGATAGCTTGCTAGAGTACAATCCCAAACAAAGGTCTTGTTATTGCCCCGGTTCAGTTGATTTGGATGCTACTACTTCTGCCTTTTTGTAGGTCAAACCCCCATTTCCCCTCTTTCTTCTATTTCTATTGCTTTTTTTCTCTTCTTATGTGAATGCATGAATGACAGGTTGATGTGCCTGACCCCCGAGGACTTGCATTTCATTTTAGGCCAACCAATGAACTGAGCAGGAGTGGAACATTAAGTAGTCCCATTGTAGCTACTTACTCACGCTTCCGTATGACCATAGACTGCCTGACTCTAAGTATAGTCTAAGGGGCATAATGTTCTCACCCACAAGGCATTTAGGAGCCAGTGAAGTGTGAGAACCCGGGACCAGCCGGGGCAGGAGGGTGAACAATGAAAGTTGTGGCCTTCCGACACGAGAATCCATATATATATGCCCTGAATTAATAGCGTCCAAAGCGTACTTCATTTCATTCCAGTCTTCATTGCATTGCTTCTAGCTCAAAACTCAACGTCAAATACCGTCTTGGAGTAAGCTTTCTTAGCAAATGCGAGAAGCATTTCGCCATTTACTACCTCCTGGCTCACAGCCGGTGGGCCATTAACTATACCTGTTCTTATAGCTGTTGGGAACCAGACTTGCTGCTCAAGTCAACATTGATCTTTGGCACCGAAGACTACTGAAGTGAGAAGATCATTTTTGACCAAACCTTTCCTGGCTACAATTTGCTGCTTGAATGAGACCTCCGTTGATGGATGTGCTTGGCCTACCTAACAAAGCCGAACATGTGACCGAGGCAGTCCGACCGGGGGCCTACATACATAGTGTAGCAGCCCTAGGGCGGCAGAAAGCCACTTTCATTGTAAACACGCATGGTATCAGCCCATTGACTGGTAAGAAAAAAAACCACCTTTTGAGCGGCAACCGCTAGATGGGCCAAAGTCTTGATCCTAGCCGCTGATGGAGACAATGTGGGCCCTCGCTCTCAGCTAAGCCCTTGAATAGCCACCGCTCTTTATGTCAGAACGATGTTTTCAAGAAAAAAGCTGTAAGAACTGACTTCTATCGAACATTTTCGAAATTTCTCCTTTCGAATGCGTCGAAGCGAGCTAGGTTACCGGGGGAAATCCTCTTCCCGACCGACGTTTATGCTAATCGATTGAGTAGTCATAGGAGTCGATTAAAGCCTCCAATGGGCATCGTTTTCTTCTTCTTGCAATTTATTCTTTTATGAAATGGGGAGAAAGGTCCTCTTACTCATCTTACTCAAGTGTCACTCAGAATGTGGTGCAGAAGTTCTTGAATAAGGACATTCTTTGCCCTTATGGCCTGCCAGAAAGGATCATCACGGATAATGCTCAGAATTTGAACAGTGCAAGGTACTTTCTTACAGAAAAGTGAGAGTATGGAGCGAATCTACAGTTCATTAGAGGGTTTTGAGCTCGACTGAAAGGAGAGGAGAACTTCTGTTAGAAAGCATATTTGACATATGTGACCAGGAAAGGATCGCTTCTGTACCAGAGCGAGCTTTAAGCTTGACTGAATAGAATAGGCCGGGCCGCATTATCCCTGAAAGGTTCTCTAAGGAATTTCTTACTGATTCGAGTTTGGAAGATGAAAGAGTCTATAGGTCTAGCTTGACTGACTGACGACCGGCTCTTTTCTTTGGCTTTCGAAAAGCATACGTAGCTCTCCGCTCCTTTCAGTCGCGCCTTATCTTATCCAATTCAATCCAACATTTCATTTCTGACGATAAAAGACAACACAACTGGAAAACAACTGGCTTGAACTAGGAAACAGCGATGGATGTTAAGCAATGAAGAAAAACAGATGGTCAACGTTGTTGAAGCGGTACTCTCTTTCTCCTTTTTCTTCTACAGGGAGTGAATTTGTTTGCAAGAGTCGATAGGAAACCAAAGAAATGTATCTTGCACGATCAACTCAGCAACCTCCACTCGTCGAAGGCCAGGTCATATGGATGTGTACAACTCATCACATCAATGTCATCACACAGCTTCTGCACAAGGTAATTCATGCAAGCGATGCGATTACAGCTCTTTTCTCTGCCTATTTTTCACCCAGCTTGAAGGAAAGAGCCAACATGGCATTCAATGCATGCATCCTACAAAGGCAAGAGTCTCAATCCCATTCGTACCATGTCTATTTCTTTACTCTTGATCATGTCTTTGGAGGCTAATGTCGGTGAATCGGTTAATATGACATAGATCGGAAAATCGTGTGATCTTTGGGAAAGAACTCCTTGCCAACCGCTTCAACTTTCGACTAGGGCAGCAGCTCCCTCTTGCACAACTCTCCCGAACAGCACAGATCTGATTCACGGACAGAACCTATGAGTCGTAAGCCCTTTTCATGTGCACTAATGTCAAACTTGAAACTTGCTAACAGCAGGGTATTCTCTTGACTAACGCCTTTTCTTTTCTGCCCTCATTCCTGACATTTGTCCATAAAAGAGCTTAGTCTGGGCATCAATGCACCTCTCTGCGCCTTAGCCTATCCTTGTCGCGGATTCTGATGCCTACTTTTAGATATGCAACCTAAGCAGCTACTTCTGAACTTTCTCACTGAAGCTAGCTGACTGGTTTACTACTGGCTTTCAACCCTTGGTTTATTTGAAATTTCTGAACACCCGGAAATCGTAGACAGAAACTATTTGAGAGAGTTTCAAAGGCCTGAAGGAGAATCCAAAATAAAAAAGATTCGTGAGAGGTGCATAGCGCTGTTAACAGGAGAGAACTTTTCTTTAATGTGAACAAAGCCTAAATCTTCCTATCCCGGTGCAGCTGTCTTCTTCAAGCTATGGATCTTCTATAGAGAAGAAGGGGGAAAGATAGCTCTTGAAAGCAGGGAGAGGTAGGACACAAGGAACATTCTCTTTTTTTTTTCTAAAGAAAGAGAGTAGATAAACGCTATTCCTGGAAATCTCCGACTTCAATTCTTTTTGTCCGACAAAAACAGACTCTTTTACTACTTGAAATCGATTCACTAAGCTAGTGAGTTCAGTTACGGATAATAGATAGAGAGCGGTGGAATACTTGAATAACCCAAAGAAAACGACAATTCCCCCCGTATGGAGCCTATTCAGGTTCTGTCATCACAATCTTTCTGGAGCTAAATGGGATAAGAGGAAGTTTGATCTCGAAGCGATCGCCGCCCCACACCTGGTTGCACGAGCCGAATCGGGAGCAAGAGTTGAAGCTGGCGCGGGAACAGTAGGAGCTCCACCGAATAAGCCACCACAAGATAGGAAAAATGAAAAGAATAAGCAAGAGGGGAAGGATGTGTCTCAGGTGCGGAGACCTTTTTAGAAGGTGGACCAGCAGAGTAAGATGGCACTGGTCACGAAGGAGCAAGTGCTGTAGATCAGGTAGAACTTCTTATCGGATATCTTTGGTTAAGTGAGGTAGCTTGGGTCGAGTACAAAGCAAGCAAATATCCTAACTTCGGAGTCAAGTCAGGTGCGTAGCAAGAGGTTTTTCTTAGCTCAGCAGGCACGAACTACACTAGTCGAGATGTATGTGGTGCCCAAACATTCACATTGGTGAGGGAGAGAGGCTCAGCCAAGTGCCCAACCTTAGACCTTAGGAAGTACACTACACTAATATAGAGAAGCGATATGTGTCGGGCTGTTCGGAGACTCACAGCGAAACGTTATCAGTTCAGTTCCCGCTTTCCCGGCTGCATTCATGAGTCGCTCGTTCAACTAGAACTAAAGAGGTATGGAACAACTCTAAGAAATCTTACTTACCACCTCAAAAACAAAACAGGGACTTTGGTCCAGTTTCTCGAGGTGAGGTGCGGGCAGAATCCCTATTTCCCTAGAAAGGTTCTCGCTCTCCTATAACTACCGGCAATCTCCATTGGCTTGGTTTCAGTGAGCCGGAGAAAAGGAATGTTTAGCTCTCCCCTCCACACAGTGTTAGGGTAAAAAGAAATGAGCTAAGAGCTAGAGTGACCGGAGTTAGGGAAACTCAGAGTTATATAGCTAGGGAGCTAATGAGTCCGAGTTCGAGTCCTGAGCTAAGTAAGTAGCTCCTGAACTCCCGATCTACTTTGAAACAAAAAAACTTATCGAGCTGGATTAGAAGATTAGTCTATTAATGAAATGGTTACTTTCTTTCCAAAGCCCCGCATGAGCAAGCCAAGCTACTCACTAAGACTGCCCAAGCTACTCTCCAAGCAAGGCCGATACGGTTAGGTCTATCTTTTCGGCTTAGAGCAATTAGTCAGAGCGTAGGTTAGGTCAGCTACCAACTAAGCTAGGGGAGTGTCATATCCCGTGTCTTCCTTCATGGAAGATGGAGTCAAAATTTTCGAGCTGTGGCAGAGTGAAATTAGCCCCTGAGTGAGTCTGGGTGGAAAATGATCCAGGTGATCTGGGCGGCGAATCCCATGAAGTGTAAATATCTCAGAATAGTATGGTGGTTAACTATAAAATTGGGGCCTGCTATTACCCTTCATTGAAGAGAGGTACGCAACAGTTTCTTTCATCCTTAATGATTGGATTTGATGGCATATACTTGGAAAAGTTTGTATACGAGTATACAGTGATGAAGTGCTGTTAGAGCAAAACGGCAATGGCATTAGAGTACGAGG
>NW_018164444.1:9196973-9207232 GCF_001263595.1 Phalaenopsis equestris
TCACCCTCGGGCCCGGCGCCAACCAAGAGGAGGCGGGTCTCTCTCCAACCATTCCGAAGAGCCGAGATCTCGTAAAGGAAAAATGAGTGAGCTCAGCTGGTTTGGACCTGCGTGAATAAGTTCAGTGAAGTAAGGGAGCCTTCAGGCTTTTCCAAGCCGGCGGCTCATGGCTCGCTCAGTTCGCTCGCGGAGTTATTTAGATCAGTAGATCTATCTATAGATCTGGATAGAGTCTCGCTCAGAAAGGAAGAGTAGCGCGCTTAGCACTCAGTGCCAGCAAGACCTTGCATGCGTGGACAAATGGTCAGATGGTCAGGAAGAAGGTGAAAGAAAAGTGACATGGGTTGTCAGTCAGCCTTTCTTTCTCAGCTCACTAGACGGGGAATATGCGTACAGTAGAAAAAGCTTGAACTTGAAGCAACTAGCAATGCTACCATCAATCAAGGTTTGACCAACCAACCCTGCCATCCTAGAGCATTAGCGTACAATAAGGGCATTTTGAAATTGAGTGAGTCACACATTTTATCTCAGATGTAGAATAGAAGTTTTCTTCCTATTTCTTTGGTTTTGAGTTGGCTGCACTTTGGGTTTCACATAAGATCCGCAGTCTACCCGAGGCTATCGTTCACTGGGGCACGAGAGAACCAAAGGTCAGTACAGTACCTCTTCTCTTTCTTATTGAAGGGGTTCTTTGGAGATAGCTCTGGTTCGTGCGCATTAGAAGTCGAAATGAGTGAAACACCTTGCCTCAGTGCTTCGATCCCATTACGGTCAAGACAGCAAGCAAGGCGATAGTTGTGGAGGATGGTAGTGAATGAAGAAGGAATCCCTAACCTCAAAGCGAGAGCACTGACCTCCCACACGGAGTTTTGATGGCTGGGTCTAGCGAATTGAACTATAGAGCCAGCAAAAAGCCTTCTATTCTGTCGGCCGCTCAAACCAACTGACGATACGGAGGAGCGTACCGTATGGATTGACGAAAAAAGTTTCAGCACAATAGGTAGAACGAGAATTGAACTCACTTGTGTACCATTTTTTGAGAAAGACCGATGCGATGCCGTTCCTACCTTTTAGGTAGTCGCATGATCAATTGATTTCAGACAATAGATCGCTTCTCCAATCCGTGATAATGATAATGTGCCATGTGCTTTCAGTTCTTCGTACGCTGAGAAACGAGAATGACTTCTTTTGGTCGAATAAGATAGACTTTTGCTTCCAAAAAAACATAGGTAATCCCGGAAGTGAACTATGTCAAGCCCGTTTGTCTGCCCTAGCCATAAAAAGGAATCTCTTATGTTGAAGCGAATGATCAAACTGACATCCCCCTATGCGGCTCCCCTGCCATTCCAGCCAGATAAAGCAATGAGTCAGAGGAGGAACATGAAAAAATGACAAAACAAAAACTACTCATCTAGCGCCTTGTTAAAGCCCTCGGTAGGTAGTTCTTCCTCCTAAGCTACAAGCGTGAGACCGCCAGGCGCCAGGGAACTCATATCGAAAAAACTACTTGCATAGAATAAGAAAGAAGTCTGGTGTATTTTGCGATCGGATGGAATCTAGCCTGACAAGCAGGCAATGGGAGTTTGAACCCCCCTCGATCTATTCTATGGTGAGTCAAGCGCGTCTTGCGAGTCAAGAGAGGGATGGGATCAAGGCCCACAAAATCTTCCCGTGCACCGACGCGCCTAGGGAGGCAACCTGTTCGACGTCAGAACCGATCTCTCAACTTTCTTTTCGATCTGGTCCGAGATATGGTCGATCAGTCTCTCATCCTCTATCGTCGTATCGTAGGGAAATAGCGTAATAAAGAAAGCGAAAGTGAGGCTCGAGAGGAGACTTGTTGAGAAACATCCGGGATCACCGAGATGACCCGGCGGGTTTCAACTGGGAGTGGTTCTTCATCTTCCTCCTTTGCTTTGCTTATCCGGAGCTCGGACATGAATTCGGCAAGCCTGACGGGCTGCCTTGCCGGCTGGCGGTAGTCCTCCAGATTGTTAATGATTTTTTGAGTGGTGGACTTCTTCTTCTTCGACTTCTTTCGCCGGGCTGGCATTTTGGATTTTTTTGAACAGGCTGCCCCCTGTGCTGGGATAGGCTAGCTTGCTCCTGTAAGTTGCACCTTGCTTGGTGGTGGTTTGAAGATGGAGGTATTTTGGCGTTGTCTTTCTTCCAACTTCAGCACTGGTTCGGTTGGAGATCTCCACTGAACGCCAGGAACACCTTCAAGCTCCTTTAGCATTTTCTTGGTTTTATTTGAGACGACAGTCTCCCACTCTTCATCTCGTGTCGGCTTTTCTTGTATCATTTGTGTTGGAGCTGGCGGTATGGAGGAAGACGTCACCACCTTTGCCGACTCCTTCTTCGGGTGCACCAAGACGCTATTCGAGAGCGTAAATTCCCCGTTTTCCTCTCCAACCAGTCGACATAGCAATCTTCAATAGGATGGTTGACTACCTGATGATATGGGCAGTAGTTTGGGTCATTGGTTCTATCAGCCTCCTCAGGTCTTTTCGACTCTGGTAGTTGACCAGCCTTGAACGCTTCTCGGAACATTTTTTCCACACTGTCCCTTTGGAATGAGTCTTCTTTCTTCATTCTTTCTTTCAGGGATGAAAAGTTGCGCTCCTCCTGATGCTGGTCTGGGACGTTCACCGCCGCTAGTCAAGGGGTATAGGCTTGTCCATTTCCTCCAAGCACCAGTTTTGGTTGAGGTTTGACCTTAGCATTGACCAGTTGCTTTCCTTTGTCAACATTCTAAATGGAGGCGGGCTTTTTTCCTTTGTCGACACTGTAAGAGGAGGCGGTGTGCACTTCACCCTTTTTGGTATCTGGAGCTTTACTTCGTTTGGATTTTTCTGGATGACCCTCGGATTTTGATCAGTTCAGTTTTGCCACCCGGTCCAGTAGCTCCTGGAATGTTGTGATTGAGGCCATACATAAGTATGGAAGGAACCATTCGATCATCGATATTAGCAGTTGGACAGCATGTTCTTCCTCCAGCTGTTGCTCGCATTTCAGACTCATGTTTAGCGGGTAATGGTAATGTACTTTGTCACTGACTCATCCTTTCTGCGCTTCTCTATGGCAACTATGGCAAGGTAAGCGATCGTTGTTTTTTCAGTCGCGCTGGCGAATCTCTTGACAAACATCCCTTCTCACTCAGCTAATGTTTTGATAGAGTCATTCGGTAGTTCAGCATACCATTTGAAAGCAGTACTACTGACGAACTGGCGGAAGAGCAGAGCATCTATGCCTCCAGTGTTGCCGCAGGTCGCCTTAAACTGGGCCAGATGCTGTCTCGGATTGCCATTGCCATGAAAAGTGTGGAATTTTGGTACCGAGTATCCTTTGGGATATGGCACCTGGTCATACTCTGCTGGATACGGACGACCCTTGCCCACCAGCTTTTCTGCTTGCTCTGAAGCTATGACTGCTTTCATTTTGTCGTTGATAAGAGTTTCAAGCTGAGATGCAGTGAATGCTTCGGAGGTGGCCTTATTTTCTTGAAGTGAAAAAAAAAACTAGCGCCTTCATAGGTCAATGTCTAAATAAATGTAATATATACTATAAAAGATTCAGAAAAGAAAAGAATCGAAATTTCTCATGTGATTGAACATGTGAAGTAAAGATTGAGAACAATTTTGATTTTCCTTCAATTCTTCGAAACAGATTTATCCAATATAAAATAATACCTTAATTCTTTTATTTTGTACAAAAGGTTCATTTCCCCGGCCTGGTTAAGTACTTTAGGGCCAGTACTTCTTTTGTTCCAACGAAGAAAAATTGTTATTGAAACAAGAAGAGTAATTTGAATTGCCATTCCTAATTCTTCTCAATTCGATAAGATTCTCTTAGATAGAT
The DNA here is from genome assembly GCF_001263595.1 of Phalaenopsis equestris. Taxonomy (NCBI): domain Eukaryota; kingdom Viridiplantae; phylum Streptophyta; class Magnoliopsida; order Asparagales; family Orchidaceae; genus Phalaenopsis; species Phalaenopsis equestris. The sequence goes on from NW_018164444.1 coordinate 9,200,835, forward strand.
TATCTGAGAAATTCTTTCAGAAATTCGATATATAGAAAGAAATCTCTTTTCTTCTATATAGAAATCTAATCTATTCTATATAGAAAGAGTAAAGAATAGTATAGAGTCTTTCGAGTCTATAGTAATATATTCGTACTCTTTTTCGTCTTTCTTTTCTTCTTCTTCAATCTCAAATTGAGAAAATTAGGAAATTCATTAATGGAAAACGAATTGAATGATAAATGAAAATTGAAGTTCAGTATTCTATTCATCTGAATAATTCACTTAAGAAGTCTGAAGAAAGAAAAGAAATCGATCTTATAAGAGAAAGAATATCAAATAGAAAACACATATTTATAAAATGAGACTCTAAATCATTGACTTGTTCAAAGCAAAGGACAAGCTTGAAAGTTTGAGGCCCAATTTACCCGAATTCAGAAAATCTGGCGGTTCAAATGAAGAGAGGTTTCAAAAAAGAAAAAAGGCTGTGTTTTGACTTTGAGCTCTCTAGGATCGAAAATCATGCATTGGATTGATGCCCGGGAACTCTCACTTCACTGTAAAGGTAAAGAGAGAAATCCCGAGAGTGGATGTCACAGTATTTGAAGCAAGGGTCACACTAAATGGACAGCTTCTAGGTTAGAGAGATCCTGCTTTCCTTCCTGGAAGAGAACTCCGAATGATGTTTCCAACATTTGGACCTTTCCTGACAGGAACCTAGACTGAAAGTCCTTCGTGTTAACGTGTTAACCACTTCAACTAGCGCTTTCACTGTCTAACTGTCTCAGTACAATGAAACTCTCGCTTCTTCAAGCCAAGCCTTCCCTAGCCAGTCATTCAGTCGTAGACGGAGCTTAGTCACTCGCGGGGATTAGTCATCTCTTTCTGCTTGTGTCCCATCGGGGATCATAGACCAATAAAGAGAGAGGCCAGTCTTGCTACTCACCATAGGACTTCCCTGGGAAGACGGGATGGGGTAAGCCAATCTGAATATTCCAGTGCCGACTGCATGTACGACTAATTCTTAGATGCTATATAGAATGATGATTTTCTTCGCTGTCGCTCATAGGATTCGGCTCATCATCTTCTCATGAGCTTTGACATGATGATATAACTCAGTCTTGCCAAGAGCGTTGTACACGAGCCATCGTTGCTCGGATTGGAGAGCTCCCCCGGTCAGAGACTTTCTTTCATCTGTGCAGGCTGCTTTCTCCGCTTTCTAATACAAGAGTGAATCTGTCCTTACTTGACTTGCAGTTCCCCTCCTTGACTATGAGATTCTTCCAGCTGATTGGGAAAAAGGGGGCAGTTACTCTTGAGCCTGGAACTTGAATTAGACGTAGATGAAAAACCTGGATAGCGCCTTGGTAATGATAGAACTTCATTAGAATGCCTGGAAGCAGCCAATCTTCTTCTTTATCACTCAACTTAGTAAGTGAAACGAGCGGAACTCTCCCTATACGAAGGCGCTAGAATAGGTCTTTCTAATGAAATGAGACTAGTCCTTGTTTGGAAAGAGTCTTCTTCATCGAAGATTCAGGGAATCTATCCGCAAACTCCTCTAAAAAGAACTCCCAGAAAAGTCTACCTAAATGGTGAAGAAAAGAACACATTGAGGTTGCGCAGCAAAAGATGAAATGAAAAGAGGAGTTTCAAGAATTTTCTTTTTCTATTTTCTCTTTCAAAACGTATGCACAGGGCGGGCGCCAACAACAAGGCTGTGGGTGCACTATGGCTGAGCTTACAGGTGGCATGTGACTAAAGAGCGGCCGAGCACACCAATGAGGATGAACGATTTTCTTACCCTCTACCCCCTGAAAAGCTGAAGGAACGGGTTGCAGACAGACGGAATGGACGGCATAAGTTCTCGTCAGAATCAGACTCTTTTTATGTGCGGCCGGTCAAACAAAAGCAAGGCAGTCGCAGGAGAAGCGTTGAAGAAGCAGTAGTTTAAGCCATTGACCCAGCTTCTGTTGACTATGCAGTTGGTTCTGTCGCTTCAGCGGAATAGTCAGCAGTCTAGCCTCTGACTGGGCCAGATGCATAATCACGTATGTAGGCAAGTGATCCAGTTGCTTCAGTAGAGTACATTGATTCAGATACATACAAAGAAAAAAATCTCAAGACCAAGTGCCAGTCAAGACAGATCCATTCACGGATTCTCGTGAGTGTGATTCAACAGAGTCTGCCTCTCGTGCTCGAGAGGCAGATCCAAAGCCAGTAGCTTACCTAGGAGCAGACTTCGGTATAGCATAGATAGATAAGAGAGTAGGTATGTGAACTGATTCGGAAGATTTTCTCTGGGAGTCTTTTCCGAAAACGAAGTTGACTTCCTTACTAAGCTTTCAGTAAAGTCAGGACTATGCTTCTTTTTCATTACCTCGATCTCCCAGAATCAAATTCTTTCTCTCGAAAACTCAGAATTGGAGGTCTCATTTTTTCTTACCAAAAAAACCCAATTCGGTCTTCTTTACCCCCACTCATTCTAGGGAAGAAAGCTAGCGCTTTCACTGTCTCAGTACACTTCACTATCGCCTTTAGAAGCTTGAAGTCAACTAAGGATTCCATTTCTGAAAGTCTGAAGAATTCCTCTTTTGAAATTTATTGATGTGAAAAACAAGATTTCAAGCTGAAAGTCTATGTTCCGGGGAAGAAAACTGAAAGATTCTTCTTTTCACTAGCATTCGATTTGAAGCTTGATACACAGGCGATTCAAGAATGCATTGAATTTGACTGAAGCAGGAAGAGTTCCTTTAGGTCTTGTCTTCTCCTGTATAGTGAGTCTAGTTTTTACCTGCTTGAGAGAATGGGAGCTTGGAAGAAAACTACACTGCGCTCAAGGTTCGTGATCAAGACGGATAACGTGGCTACGAGCTAGTAGAGACTCTCTTACTATAGAAAAGGAAGCATGGAAAGAGCATCCGATTCCTTCACCACTACACTATGGACTATGGGAGTGCATTGATGCCTTTCATAAGGGCTTTGCCTTTGCACTCATAGGCTGTTTGAAGCTCTGTCGGCTCTGTTCCTAAGCTTGATCTAACAGAGACCCTTGACCCCCTCGGAAAGCGAGTTCATTCATTCCTGGTTGAGAATGAGTAATCAGTCTTGCTGATTGTAGTTCGTGCTCCGAGGTTGAGTTTGTCTTCTGGCTCTCTTCTTTCGTTGCTTTCGAAAGAACCCATGAAACTTCCTTCACTAGCGCCTGACTTTTCTATATCTACAGAGATCTTCCCGAGGGATTTGCTTGTTCTTATTCCATTGCCCTCAGATCGGGCTTGATCGGCTGCTGATAGGTAAAAAACCATTAGGGGTTGTTCTCGTTTTTGTTACTCTTTAGCTAGTTTCAGTCTGTCTTTTTGCGAAGTTCCCTTCCTGCTAAAGCAATGGTCTAACATCCCTATATTAGAGCAGGATTGGATCCAGCAATGGAAGCTAGATTGCCACGTTCAAGCTATAAGTCAAGCCAGTTCATCCATGGCAATCGGGGTGTCGCTACTACTCTACTATACTCTAAGTAAGGGAGGACTCGGTCTATCTAAATGCCCTATCTGAAACTGATTTGTCAATTGAGAGAATGAGCCTATCATTGGAGCCTTCGGGGCTTGTTCCAGCTTAGAGAATGTTGTCTTCCCTCGCTCTTAGTCCTCCTTCCCGGGTGCTCTTATTGCTCTCCTTTTAGAAAGGAGAGGTCGGAAGGAACCATATTGAATGGGGTTATGGTTCATTGCCCAGGGCTGGCATGGGCGATAAAGACATCGTTTGGCCCTGAGGTTGGTTTAGTCCATTTAGTTCTCCCTCGGCTTGTTGTGCATGTTAGGCGCTAGATGTGTATTGGTCTCGGACCCGACCCGGACTTCTCAGTCTACTAAGAGGCGGATTGACTAACAGTTAGGAGTCTTTCCTGCTTAACGAATCGAATCCTTGCCCAATGCCCGGGGAAATAGGGGCTTTTTGTTTGATCGCTGCGGATAGGTGCAGTTCAGACTTCCTACTTCTTAGACGTGGGTGCTCCACACCCATGAACCACCCGCTCTTCGCTTACCCAAACTCAAAACAGCAGCACATTACTCAAGACAACGGAAGCTACTCTTTCCGGGCGAATTCCTTTCATGATCTAAGGGAAGACGCAAGAGCAAGAGCAGATCCCTATCTTCAACCGGAAGCAAAATACTAATGGGGTCACCCTTGGGAAGAAACCGAGAAAGCCTAGAAACCCGGTAAAACAGCGAAAAACGGACATCGAGCAAGGTGCGGAGCAAGCAAGAGCGGGCAACAAGGAAGACGAACTACTACCGGTCTTGGAGGTTGGGTGCGCTATGGGGTCTTGTGCGCCTGGTCTGCGATAATGATAATATGGGTATCTGTCTCGGTTCTGTCTTGGAGCTTCGTTCTTTCTCTTAGAATTGAGAATAAGGAGCGTAGGTTCAGGAAGTCCTGTCCGAAACTTCCCCTATATGGGCATGCACCACTTCCATAAGAAGTCAGGGAAGCCAGAAAACATTTGCCTGACAATGGAAGGTCACTTATATAGCTACTTATTAGATAAGATAAGACTCTGGAAACAAAGGAGCTAGAGAAAGCAAATCAATCTCTCTTGAGATACGAGATTTCCTGAAAGTCAAGAAGGCGCGCAGCGGGGCAAGGAATGAAGGAGCTCGACTGAACACCCACAAAATCTCTCTTTCAAAACAAAAAAGGTGTTTGGTTTAATGTGATCTCTGTTATGAAGAAATAGCTTGATATTTTCTTGGAATAGAAACAAATGATCAATTCTCTGTTTACTTATTTTATTCACTATAGAAATTATGGAAGATGGAATCGGAACATGGGATTCTTGGTTTGTTTTCAAATTCTCATAACATTCTGTTAGAAATCCTCTTGGAAAAGGGGAACAGTCTCAATTTCGGGTTGTACCTCATTAATGATTTCGCTTGCTTATGCAATATCTTCTATGAGCAAAGTTTCTTGTGAACCCTTTTTTTCTGATTTTCTTCAATATGGTGATAAAAATGTGCATGAATAACAATTCTCGGCTTGGAAGGAAGTCAAGAATGATCTGAATTCTATTCAGAAAGATGTGGTTGAAATAATGAATTTGTGCATGTTCAAATAGATGTGTGGTTTGAGGTTCTAGAGCACCTTCTCCTTTCAATTGAAATCAATGGTGTCCAAAAATTGATCATCCGGTAAGATTTAGGTCAAGTCCACACCAAATCCTGCTCTAAATCAGTTATCAAACACCCATTGAGTGTTAGAGCATTGAAAAAATATATATATAAAAGATCCATTACAAGAGACATGTGAAGGCATACGAATTGTATACGATATATATAAATGCCACTAAATTCTGTCAACTCCTTTGTTGTGTCACTTTAGCTTTACTTCCTACATTGAAAATCACGACATTTCCTTGCAAGGCTTGTGATATTATTCTTTTGGGATGATTTACATACATACCACTTAATTCCTATGTATTCATAATTCTAACACCTGAGTTTGACTTTTCACATTTAGACCACCCAATTCTTTCATTCATATCACTTACTTCCTATGTCTTTCACAGACTTCATTTTTTTTTTTTCACACTTATGCAATTGAAATCCTCTTGATTGAATCGTGGAATTGGAGTAAATATTTGCTTCATTTGCGGTGCTTGGGGTGATGGAGAGTAAGATGAATTAACCGGTGTGATAATGTCGGATGTTTGGGAGGATTTGTTTGCTTGAAGTGGCAGTGTATTTCAGTTTTTTTTTTCTGGAATGTGTGGAGGTATGATTCTCGATATGGTAGAATCAAATTGAGAATTTTGTTTATAGGTTAGGGTTGAAATACATGTAACCTGGAATTGAAAAATTGTTTTTATGTTATTTACATCATGTTAGACCAAAGACTGCTTTGTTGCTAAGCATTGTACTTGTTCCCGTCTTCACCAATTATGAAGTAAACAAAATTCTATATTTGGCTATCTTGCAAAAAAAATATACATATGGATGTGAAAGTTGAGCCAGTACTCATTATTGGGCTTAGGTTCAGTTATTCCTACCAATCGATGGGATTTTGTGTTGACCTCATTCATTTGAATCAGATAACTTTGATTGTTTTAATGCTGATTATAATGGAAAACCACGATTAACAATGCTTTTTAAGTCTATCTCCTTAACTGAAATATTTGGAATGTGGATTTCCCATATTTTGTGGGAATACATACATAATACCTTCATTTTATTGTATATACATATACATATTTTTTTTTTCTTTCTTTGCTTCAACTTTGTGAATTTATAACACACACACAATTCTTACATATTTACCTATCCCCCACTTAAAGTTTCATATTCACATATATATATTATCCAATTCCTACATATTGACAAAACTAACATCAACATTTTGCTGTCGTGATTTCCTTCTTTTTA
>NW_018164444.1:9207332-9215731 GCF_001263595.1 Phalaenopsis equestris
CGCCTCTCCCGGGTCTTCTCCGCCATAAGCGGATGATCAAACAAAGGATGATCAAATGGAAGAGATAGTTTTGATACGTTACTCACAACAATCAAGTCATCTTGTCACATCTGTATGTACCATGATATGTGTGCAATTACCACACTCAAGAGAAAACTGGTGCTTGGTATGAGCTCTAGTTAGCTAGATGCCTTCCTATGGTCCTCACAGGATGAGGATCAAGTGGGCGAGTTCTAGCCTTCTAGAATGGCTATTGTCACACCCATACAGGTGTTTGTCACGGGGCGTGGTGAGAACCCCGGGGATTTTGAGAAAACAACTAAGGCTACGAAAGAGTTCTTCCTTATGAAGGAGACTTTCTTTGGACCAAAAAATCTTTCTATGCCAATTCAATAACTTTTTTCATTGTTGCTCACCTATCGTTACCAGCAGGTTTACAAAGTTTAGAGCCTTGCCCTCAGCATAACCCTAACGCCATGTTAGGTAGAATTGTATCTAAAATCTTCTTCATTTTTTATCAATACAAGAATTTCATCCGGATGAAAAAAAGGGGAATGACAAGGCATCTGAAAATAAACCATTAATTTCTATTAATAGACCTGCTAAAGACCCAAACCATAAAGTGGTTAACACATGTGCCATTGAGAGATATGTTTTTATATCTTGCATTGAAAATCCTCCTTCAAATATAGGCCTGCCTTCCATCCACACCGAAATAGATAAAGAGTTTTCCAAAAAAATCTGCCAGTGGAGTAGCTAAAGATCACTTAGAAAATTTTTCTAAAAAAGCTTTAAAGAAAACTTGCTACATATGTACTAGCATACTAAAAATATTTACAGACCCTTCCTATATGATATAGATATACTTACAAACTCTTGACCTTCACAAGAAGAAAAAAGAAGAGAGAGGAGGGTGGAGTGGAGAGGATGGATGTGGGAGGAGTAGAGAGGAGGGTGGAGTGGAGAGGATGGATGTGGATTCCTTGGATGGATGAGAAGAGTAAATCTTGCCCTTTATTTATGATCATAAGCCTTAGTGATTGGAATAGTAGTTTGTATAGTAACTTTGAAATCTTCTCCCCTGGTGATGAAATAGACGGGGCCATGCTTTCTGGTAAATTTAATTTTTTCTCCCAATTCATTCTTAATTTACATGTAGTGTTTTATCTTAAATTAATCAATTTCATGCATAAAATTTTATCAAATAGAAATTCACAACTAGAATGGCCAACAGTTAGAACGTGAATAGTAGTCAAGCAGGAGTGGTTAACTATAATTGGTGCACGCCGGGCATGAAGGCACTCTACATTAAAATGTTTTTTTTTTTAACTGTCATACCAAATAAATTTTAAAGCTCCCATCACAAAAGCTCTTCTAAACCTTAGGAATTTAGAAAGTTTGTTATATAAATAAGGTGGTTAATACATTTAAAATTTAGATATTAAATAAAATTTAAGAGAATGCTTAGAGATATTCAATTGGTGATACAATTGGTGTAGGTTAATATATTTAAATTTTAGATATTAAATAAAATTTAAGAGAATGCTTAGAGATATTCAATTGGTGATACAATTGGTGTAGGTTAATATATTTAAATTTTAGATATTAAATAAAATTTAAGAGAATGCTTAGAGATATTCAATTGGTGATACAATTGGTGTAGCTCTAATTGTGGACAAAATTAATAATTTAATCATTTCAAACATCGACTTTGTGATGAGTTACCATTTTAAATTCAACTCAATCTCAAGAAAGGCACATGTACGAATGAGAAGACCTGTTGTTTTCATAGAGATATGTAAACATCTAACAACTCAAAATTCTAGTAAAGAGAAGATATAACCAAAATGAAAAAAATGATTAAACATATTATATCAAATTTATTAATTTAATCAATCTTTTTAATCTACCAATATTTCAATCAGCCTTCCAACGGAAAACTTAAAAACAACACAAACCGCAAAATCTTATAAACAACATTGTGCTTCAAGAAAAAGACGTTTTGTCAACTGATCTTACCATCACTCTTAATATTCTGATTACAACAATAGTTTCAAATGAACGCCCCAACAAAACAAATAATGCATCTAAAGAATAAAGACTATTCGGTAGAGAACAATACTGACCAATTAACTATCAAAACAAAAACAAAAAAAACCATCTAGTTCGTGAATTATATTCAACTTAAAACTAACAAGATTAGAAGAACAATAAGCAATAAACACTAATCAACAAGGTTTCTCGTCATAAGCTCATGCCTCTTTGAAATATAATCAACTTCAAAATGTCGAGTACTGACTCAAAAGGTCGGTGTAAATCTTCTCTAGAAACCCCTGGATGCATATGGATGCAGCAAGAAAGAGACCCAAACTGATGAACTAAACTGCGAGGCAGTCTTTTGCATGGATGCAGCAAGAAAGAGACCCAAACTGATGAACTAAACTGCGAGGCAGTCTTTTGCATAGATGCAGCAAGAAAGAGACCCAAACTGATGAACTAATTTGCGAGGCGTAGTCTTGCTTCTTTTCAAAATAACTGTTATGCCGGACAAAATTACCCCCCGAATACTTTCAGAATAACAGTCCATAGTACTAAGGAAATATCACAGTTCCGGAATCTCATATAAGATAAATGGACTACTATTAACAAAACATTATTTTATCTACTAACCGACAAATCTGTAGCCCAGGTGATTCCCTCTCCCTCTTCCAGATGAATCTTCTCATGCAGTTTTTTTATTATGGAGGGCGCAGCGAGGGCTTGAATTAAAATGTTTTGCTACGTTCCACATGAACTTAAAGGACAATCGCACGTAGACATGAACCTCCATAAATTGCGCAACGCGTGGAATTGAACAGAAGAGACGACTTTTTGAGTTGAGCAAAGAACAAGACAAGAAAGACAGTCAAGGAGAACACGGGATAAAGGATTACCCCGTACCCCCCCGCAAAACAGAAAATAGAAGTATTATTATGTTTGACCTGCCATGCGAGCTCACCCAACATGGCAAAGGCCGACATCAGAAAAAAGTAATCATGTCCTCAAGATGTTGTACCTTCCATTTTCGTAAGTGTATCCACTACCCTCTTGATTCTCACTTGTGCTCAACGTTTACATCTATACTAAAAGAATAGGCCCAAGCGAATATTTCAACGGCACTAAGATCCTATTCTTCCGACGCTAGAATCTTCTCTACAATTTGATTGAATTCCAGCAGCCCGACTCAGAATACTGGACAATGAATCGAGGAAACTGGCATCTTGCATATCAGCATGGAGTGCTGCAAAATAAAAATTAAACAAAAAACAATCCAAATATTCCAAAAAACACATAAATTGTCATGCAAACGAAAACCCTGATAGTACAAAAGAAAAAAAAACGATAAATATTAACAAAAAAAGTTAACCAAACCGATTTAAGTTGCGCCATATTAGCGTTCATCCGCACCAACATACCGAACCAAGCACCCTGACACAACAAACCCCCCCTCAAAAACATAAATTCAACAAAGTCTATGAAAAATTATTAGGCAAGCAAAAAAAAGTGTTTAAAAGGTTGAATGAACAGCCTAAAGTGTCAGCTCTGGTTGAAGAAAAATGGGCATGAGTTGGCCGAGACTATCACAGGACATAGGTTTTCGACCTCAAAATTTTTTCCAGAAACTGCAGTTTCAAATAAGACAAACACAAAATAACAACGTATCAGATCTATGTAGCAGTCACATAATATTTCTCGCACAAGCAAACCAAACGAAATGAACAATTTAAACAAAAGGCAGAAAGTATCTCCCGAAAGTAAATAAGTCTTGTCTGATTTTCAATAAATCGGCCTCAATCTCCGTAACGCCGCGAAGAAATGAACATGCTGAAATCCTAACCGACCCCAAAGTCATCAAATGGAACTGCAGTAGAAAATTAAAAATAAAAAAAAAAAAGTTGATGATTTGATGATAACTAGATAACGATTCAAGGAAAACAGAAAAGAGTTCCAAAAAACAGGTTGATTTTGCCGAAAAGATCATGTCAAACAGATACTGTTGAAACGCCTCCTCGATATACCGATCACATCATCAAGGTATCGAACACCCCACCCAGTTGTTACCAGCAACTGTAGAATGAGAATTCATAAAAAAACAACGCAAAATCAAAATAAAATCATCTGCACGAAAATAACAGATCTAAAAATAAAAAAGAAACAATAGGGTTTTCCCGATAGAAAAAGAGATCTGGCGGGACTGCAATAGATCGGCCTCATTCCACTTAATTTAGACGCGAACTTAAGGAATCTGACACCATATCGCAACGCAAGAACTCATCAGCCGCCACTGTGGGAAGATATATAACAAAAAATAAAACGCAAAGTGAAAAGGAATCCTGAAAAACTTTTAAGAGGGACAGATCTAGCGAAAAAAGATTAATATAGAATAGCAGATCGATCAAACGGGCCGAAGATATCGCCGAAGGAGATGAAAAGCCCCCATCGGATAACGAAGGTCGACATGCCCACGCCTTCCGTACAGAAAAACGAAAAGGAGGAAGAGAGGGAGATAGCAAATTCCTCCGCTGACCAGACACGAAAAGATAGGAAAAACCCTAGCGCTGAAAAACATGGTAGCGGAGGTTGGTATTTATTGAGAACTTTGGAACAAGATCAGCCGTTGCCTAAGGCGGTGTAGTTTTGACGGATTGGATGCGAGGACTATTTGTTTTGAGTAGTTATCGCCAGCTCGTGGTTGCGTGTGATGAACGGTTTTAGGTATTTACGTCATTGCGTGCGTCTGCTTATTATTGCTGCAATAGACTTATATATATTTATTGTACGATGTGATTGTAGCCCTTGATTTGCAGCCACGTGAGTTCTGCGGACAATGGATGTCACTCATATAGGAATTTGTTGTTTTTCAAGAAACAGCGGATCCCCGCTTTTTTTTATTTTCTATTTTTTATAAATAATGATCAAACCTAAATTTATTTATATAAATTCAAATAATAAATAATAAACACTAACCACAAAAAAATAAAAAAAAAAAAAAAAAAACCCCTAAACAGGGAGTCCAAAATAAACTAATTCGAAAAAGTAAGGAAGATGTAAGAACGTTTTGAAAGATAATTAAAGAATGGAAGCCAACACCACAAATAAGAATCGCATTAAGCGCTCTCAATAAAAAAAAAAAAAAATTATATCAGGAGTCCTGATAAAAAAAATATCAGGACTCCAATCATTGCATGTCACATGTACTACTCAACCCGACAGTCGAAAGTGTATCAAATGATTTAGTTTTTTTTACTAAGGGAATCTAGAGTGTACATATGACTGACAATGATTAGTCCTCATGCATTTTGCATCAGGACTCCTAATATAATACACATTGAACTTTTTTAATTGAAGCAACTTCCATCAAACACAACATAAGTCTTCACCACAAGGAAGAAACAACATCAACCACTTCTGACTCAACAACTCTGACAAATTCTCAACACATAAGACTCAATAAAACAATAATCCAGCTTCAAACACCCTTTGATTCACGATTCTCTTTTGAGCTGATGTGTTTCAGGTTTTTGGGGCTCGAGTTCTTGTTCAAGGTTACCTCTTTGCATGTATTTTGTTAACATAGCAAACATAATAAGACCAAAATGAACTCGAGACGATTCGAGAGACTGTGAAATGTCTAGAGTTTTACCCAAGACTTTTCATGATCTTTTGGGAATCTCGGAGAACACTTGGACATATTATGATTTGCTTAATGGAATCATCCCAAAAGATGAATAATTTGGACCCACCAAGCTAGAACATAGGATTTAATTCACGATTCTCTTTTGAGCTGATGTGTTTCAAAATTTGATTCACGATTCTCTTCTGCGAAAGGAGAATCCTAACCTAAAAGTCACCTCTAGGAAAACAAGTGATCAATCACACAGATGCGCCGTCGCGCCGGCACTTGTCGACGCACGCACCCCATGCGGGCGATCGAACCCGCACGTCTAATGCCACTACAACCTAGGGTTGGCTAAGAACCAACACGCCTAATGCCTTTAGAGGTCGGTACTATATTATTTCTTTTTAATATTTTAATATTAAAAATATATATTTTTGTTATTTCAATAAATCATTTTGAACTATATTATATCTTTTTTTTTTAATTTGAAAAAAATTTACCATAACATTTCAGCTTATTACCTATTATATTTTCCTTCTTCTTGATCGGTGAATTGATGAACAGAGAGCTCGCTCATCTCAATTGTCTGTGTGTAGAAGCAAGTACTCTCTAGTAACATTTTTGGCCTCACCGCGTCTCTGGTAACTGGTCGGATATAGCACCCAATCACGACAATATTTAGCGATCATGAATTTTGACCGCCAGTCCTTCCTGTTGTTCTCTGTATGTGTTTTAAAATTTGATTCATGATTCTCTTTTGAGCTGATGTGTTTCAGGTTTTTGCGGCTCGAGTTCTTGTTCAAAGTTACCTCTTTGCCTGTATCTTGTTATCAAGAAGGATCTACTTATCGGAGTTTCAAATATTAATGAACAAGTTTAGGCTTTGGTTGTATGTGTTTGCTGTGTACCATGATTAGCTACTGCCCTGCATGGGAAAAAGCAGAAGAAAACCTCTAATTGAGTTATCATGTAGGCTCATATTAGCACCAAGCTTTGTTGATCACTAAGTGAGCAAAAGCGGCTGTTCTTCTAAGGTTGGGGAATATCTTCTAAGGCTGTTCTTCTGCTTCTGGGAGCTCATTCTAAGTTAATACTTTTCTCCTTTGTTTTTTGTATGCAAGTATTAACGAAAGCTGGAATTCATGTAGCCGTGGCTTATCCTTATCCTTATACTGCAAGATCAACCCACCAGGATGAATGAAAGAACTAAATGAAGTTGAAAAGAGAACTTCGAACTAATCGGCATTTCCAAGCAGTCCAAAAGAACAACAACCCTTGAATTCTAAAATTTTATTAATAATAATAAGGTAATTTGATGCCACTTTGGAATATATCACTTTGCCCCCATTTCCTCTAATGAATCATGTCAAGCATTATATTAATCAAGATGATTAAGTAATATAAATACTAATTTTTTAAATATAATAAGTTTAAATTGATGCTTGCCAGGAAATTCGCGGCAGTAGAGTAATTAATTATAGTCTTAGCGTTGCATGAGAATTCAACACACATAAATAACATAAAAGAAGTAAGCAGGAGGAGACAACTCGACTTTTTACGTGAAAAACCCTTGAAATAGGGAAAAACCACGGGACCTAGTCCAGTTGAAATAATCTACTATGAATGATGAGTATACAAGTTCATTCTTCTCCTGAATTAGGGAAAATGAAATTACGAAGTTGTATAATTATAATCTAGATGTTGTTCTTGGTGACAACATATTGCAATGGTCATTGTTGCTTGTTGTTGAGGTAGTAGTCCTTCGTGAGTATTGTACATGGTTGCTCCAGAAGCGTTGATAGACCAAAAAAACTGTAGTAAGCAGTTATAGAAGCTGTGAACCACATAGGCCGTAGTGGCGAGTATGAATGACGTTCGTAGGCCGCCGGAGCCAGAGTCAGGAGCTGCACGAGTTGTGAACCATGTAGGCTATAAGGGCAAATATGAATGATATTCGTAGGCCACCCGTACGCTGTCAGGGCCGGAGTCGGGAGTTGCATGAGCTGATGACCACGTATGTCATTTGGGTGAGTATGAACGACGTCCGTGGACCACGGGAGCCAGATTCAGGAACTGCATGAGCTGTGAACCAGATAGGCATTAGGGGCGAGTATAAATGACTTCCATAGGCCGCGAAGACTGGAGTTGGGAGCTGCATGAGCTGTGAATCACGTAGGTCATAGGAGTGAGCATGAATGACGTCCGTAGGTTGTGGGGGTCGGAGTCGGGAGCTGCACGATCTATGACTCACGTAGACCGTAGGGACAGATATGAATGACGTCCCTAGGCCGCGTGGGTCAGAGTCGGGAGCTGCACGAGCTGTGAACCACGTCAGTCGTTGTTTACACATGGACCGTAGTGATGACCTTATGTCCTACGACGATGACTGAAGAAGTATGGTCGGTGGTGATCAATGGTGACGGTTGATAGCGGCTGATGACGATCAACGGGTGTCGACGACGACCAGCGGTGATCAATGATGGTTGGGATGGTGTTGTACTTCAACTCCTTCTCAGAGCTTCTAGTTCTCTCTCAAACTTCAAGTCGCCCCCCTCATGTGAGGGGTGGGGCTCTATTTATAGAGTTTTGGGTGTCATTAATGCATGAATATGAATCATTTTAATTGGTCGGTCCGGAGAGCTTTCTCTAATCAAACAACATTTAATGAGCATTTGAGTACTTTAATGATGTCGAAATTGCGCAAGCTTGGGCTCGTTGGATTCGTCTTGTTGAGACGCTC
>NW_018164444.1:9215831-9216032 GCF_001263595.1 Phalaenopsis equestris
TGCAAGCCTTCTCGTCTGTTTCTGATCGTCAGGGCCGGAGCAGCACCCGGTGGCGCTGCACGCGGTTTTGGTCATGGAGATGATGAGAAGTCATCTTGTCACATCTGTATGTACCATGATATGTGTGCAATTACCACACTCAAGAGAAAACTGGTGCTTGGTATGAGCTCTAGTTAGCTAGATGCCTTCCTATGGTCCTCA
>NW_018164444.1:9216132-9225462 GCF_001263595.1 Phalaenopsis equestris
TATTTGATTAGATTAGGGCATCCAAAAGAAAAACGCTTCTTACCGCTGCTTCGAGGACGAGAATTTGGGCTGCGTGATAGGAGGAGAATCTTCGGAGAAGAGGAGGAGAGGGGAGAAAAACACTTCTTACCACTGCGATTCTTTTTTCCCTGTGGCCAGATTTGTATCGGACGGGTAACTCAAAGAGGGCACAGAGGTAAAAAGGCAGAACAGGAAGCTGGTACGCGGCTCTGTTTTGGCTTTCCGCGTTCAACGAATATCGCGGCAGGCCGCAGCCTTGCCGCCACCCGAATAGACCCTTAATTTCAGAATTTAATCCAAACAGTTTCTGCGAGCTCAGCCCGGATGAGTGATAAATATTCCTATCATTGCTTTATGTTTTTAGGAACATGTTCGTTAATGGGGAAGAAGGATTCATTGCACTAGAAACTGAAAGTAGTGGACCTTTGATTAGGGTAACTGAAGCATTTTAACTTGCATTTTCTATGGTCATGTCTACAGCTTCACTTGCCTTTAGACTAAGAGGTGTCAAAATTGGGTTTGTGGGTCAATTTCGGGCAATCATGTGTACGGTTACGCTTGCCTTTAGACTAGGAATGTCAAATTGGGTGTGGGTGGTGTGGGTCAATTTTGGGCCAGGCTTTGCTTGCCTTTAGACTAGGAGTGTCAAATTGGGTGTGGTTGTGGCCCGAAATTGACCCAACCTGAACCTGACCTGAATAATAAACGTGTTAGATAGTCCAACATTAACCCAATCCGCTTTACGATCTAGACTTGTATAACTTGTTTAACATAAGGTATAATAACTATTCAAGCTAAACTCGGGTCAATTTCTGGTTGGCGGGCGAATTTTGTGTTCATTTTAAGTTAACGGGTCAATTTTGAGTCGGTGGGTCTTTTTTGGGTTGGCAAGTCAACTCATATCCGACCAAAAAATTAAACGGGTTAGGATTCTTAACCTATTCCTAACTTGAACTGGATCCAAAAGTTATTCGGTCCAATCTGAACATGGAATTTTCAAGTAGATTTGGCTTGCCCGGTCAATTCTTGACACCGCAACTTTAGACCATGTCAATTTCCATACCTTCATTTTCAAGACCAATGATTTCGCTGAGATACTTTTGATGAACCAGTTGACCTGCCTGTTCGTTTTGATCCTAAATAAAAGTATCTTTTTGGTTCTTACCCTTTTGCGTAACGCATTTATTTCATTTCTACAGGTTTCTTAAAAAGAAAAGACAAGTATTTTGTAAGCTATTTTAGTTGACATCAAACTTTTCATGAAATCAACTCTAGTGTTTTTCTCTTTATGATCTAAACCTAAGGGTAGCTAAGACCAAGCCGCCTAGGCTTTGGTTGTCAATGTTTCCTTCAGCAAGGACCAACTTCACTACAGAATCAGCTAAAACATTCAAATTTAAGCACCTTTCCATCTTCCTATTTTGCTTGGCTTATAAAAATTAGTGTTTTGGTTGGTCCTACTAAGGACCGTGTCCCAATTTTATATGATTAAAACCTTATTCACAGGGATGTTAATTACCTTCCATTCAATTTCCATAAATTTCCCTAAACATATGTTGCACAAAGGAAGAATGTTGATGATGACTATTTCAACCTTGGGCTTTTAACTTAATTTTTTTCTTAATCAAATAATGACCATCATATTTCTGTCTCTCTTGCAAATTTCCAGGCTGGTGTCATTGAGGAAATGGTGAATGATGCTGTTGATTCAGCTCTGGACTCTGAAGACATAGAAGAGGAAACTGAAGAGGAGATTGAGAAGGTGCTTACTGCTATAGCTGGTGAGACAGCTTCCCAGCTTCCAGATGCAGTTAGGAAGGGAAGGATAAAGCAACCTGCTTCCAGCCAGAAAGCAGAGCAACAGGTAAGCATTGGTGACCTATTATGAAATCTTCGATTTACTAGTTTAAATTTTATTATTATTATTATTATTATTTTATTTTCTTGATAGTCTGAGGCAATAGCTGAAGGTGTAGATGATGAGGGAGAGCTAGAGGAGATAAGGGCGCGGCTCGATAAAGTGAGGTCGTAAACGTTCTTTGGTAATTTTAACCAACACATCTAAATTGAGTCGTCTCCAGGAGTGAATGAGTGATATACAGAGAAATGAACATAATAATGTTTAATGCCACCCTTATTATGTGTTATATAGCCCTTGTATGCTCTATAATTGTATGTATTAAAAGATCAAATCCAAGATCCTTTGGATTTCGGAGATAATTGATGATTTTTAAGTGAATCAAAGGCTTGTGGAGAAGATTTATATATTCTTTTTACAGTTCAGATGAACATCTTATAGAATAAGTATTATACACACATCATAGTATGCAATAATAAATGTCATATGAATTGGCATATTAACATTTTAGTCTTTGAAAATTTTAAAAATAATATATTGCCATCTCAATAAGGTAACAAGTAACCAAATTTTCTTCCTTAAACATACACATCATAGTATGGACTTAGCATATTAACATTTTAGATTAGTAACATATTAAAAAATAATGTATTTCCATTCTAATATGGTAGAATGTAACAAATATTGCAAAGGGTCAAGATATTTGTATCCTAATATTAAATAAAAAAGATAAAATGTGATACAAAAATCAAAGTCATCACAGTGAGAAGTAATAATATAAATATTTTATATTGGTTTAATCTACCTCAACAATACATCCTAATATGGTAGGATGTATTCCAATTTACCTCACATTATGAACCTAAATGACCTCCAAAACCCTCGAAATTTTACGTATTTGCTTGGAATTAGATTATATACAATTCCTAAAATTTTTAATTCAATTTAAATTCTTATAAATTTTTTATGAATTATTGTTTTTTATCAAACAAGTTTATTATTTGAAATTTTTTACAAATAATTTAATAGAAAATATTTTTGAATGACTTGTAATTTCTTTTTGTTTGCTTAATCTATGGGTGAAGATTTCATTCAATTTGGGATTTTTTTTTTTGAAAAAATTATAAGGATTTAAGTTTGTAAGGGTATATTTGTAAAATTATCATTTTTGACATATACCACTTCATTTCAAACTGAAAGTTGCTTGTTACATTTTACTTTCTATTGATGAGTGATTTGGATCAGTGGGTTGAAATTTTCAATTTTAATGATTTTATTTGTTGGGTTTAATAATGAAAAAGGTATATTTATAATTTTTTGAAAAAGTCACAAATAATCTCAAATTCACTTGTAAACACTTGAATTTTAATATTCAAATGTTGTTTGAACTTTAATTAATGATTTTAAATCAGATTTGACATGTTTTAAGTTTGTAAGATTCACTTTTGTGACTTGAAAGTAAATGAAGGTATGTTTGTAATTTTAGGAGATCTTGAAAATGGGGTAGTTGGTATTGGATTTCAACCACCATAATTACATTCAATACCCTCTATTTATAAAAGTGACATACTCATTTTCAACTAACTTATATATTCGTAATCTATACAACTTTCACTTTTGCCCATGTCATGGTTACATCAATACTTGAGAATTGAGATAATTGCTTAATCATTTTTAGCCTTAGATCAATCAACTCTCTGTCATTTGTCCTCTTATTGACTTGTCTCCGGTAGGGAAAATAGCTGCGTACATAAGACGTACGCAGCGCTGGGTACGTCTAGGCGTTATTCAGGGGGTACAGGGGGTTTATATCCGGGTTATACCCCCATGTAACCTCCGTGTAACTTCCTTGTAACATTCATGTAACTTATTTGTTCTCATGAAACTACAGAAGTGCGGAACTCATTTGTAGGTTACAGGTAGGTTACAGGGAGGTTATAGGGAGGTTATAGGGGGGTATAACCCCGATATAACCCCCTGAATAACCCATGGACGTACGCAGCGCTGCGTACGTCTTATGTACGCAAATATTTCCCCTCTGGTAGGCTAGTCCTTGGTCGATCAACCTCTAGTCAAACTGCATCCATTCATACATGTGTGATTGTACTGCTTTTAGGTGGTCATGTATTTCATTCGTGAAGCCATTTTTCCTTTCTCTGAATCGTCAGATCTATGGAAGATTTGATCAAGCATATTTTGTTGTACACTAACTTAATTGTCAGTAAGGCTCAACTCTCTCCTAAAAAATAAGAAAGAAAACAACCTTTCTACTTTTGCTACTTTATTTTTATTTTGAAGTTGACCTTTAATAGTAATTAAGCTAAAAGCTAATAATTAAATATATTTTAAACTTTGATTTTAAGTTGAAGAGAATATCATCTACCAATTCTTTGTAAGACTTGCACGCTAGTCATTAAATTAAATTAGATTTATATTGTACCACTAAGCACTACAAATTAAAATTATAAGCTACACATTCTCCCTTTAATGTTGGTGCTTCTCGTTGTTACTCGGCACTTAAAGCCAAATTTTTTTCCACTACTTTTTTTGGACGTTCAACAAATTTAATTAGAATTATAAAAAAATAAGGAAAATTACATGCATACCACTCAAATTTTATATATTTACGTATTCATTATCTAAACTTCAAATGTTAAATACATGTCACTTTATTTATGTATAAAATGTATACTTTATTTATTTATAAGTTAGAATGATGTTCTATTTTATATCTTGTGGTGTGAATATAAAAGATAAAGCTTACAAATTATATATAGAAATTGGGTAAATATATAGAAATTGGGTGGTTAAGGGGGTATAAACAAGTCAAGTCAAGCTTGGGCTATGTCAAACCGAGCTCCGATGTTTGCCAAATTGTGAGCTCGAGCTCGAGCTCCTCATAGTAGTAGCAACCGACTCGTACGCTCAAATTAAAAAATAGGTTAGTTAATCAAGCTGGCTTGCAAGCCAATGTGCAAAGTTGGGACTAGCTTGAAGTCAAACTTATTTAATAAATGAGCTCAACTCGAGCTCGAGTGCAAACCTGTGGCGAGATAAGCCCGGCTTTTGGAAAAAATCTTACATGTAAAGTCCGGACATAGCTCTGCATCCAAACTCTAATAAACTATTGCTATGTTTATCTGATTGTGCCCATCTAAAAAAGACGAAAAGAAACTTATTGTGGTGTTATTGCAAAATAACTACAATAACATCATAATACAACCGATGAACAATGCTAATAACAACGCCAAACAACTTGAATAACATTGTAATAGTATCACAATAACACTGGTGATCAATGTCAATAACACCAACTATAGGACCACGCAAATAACACTGCGATAACATCATAATACAACCGATGAACAATGTTAACAACACCGCCATGCGGTTCCACTTTAATAATCTCACAAAACAACTTAAATAACGCCGTAATAGTGTCGCAATAACACTGATGATCAACGCCAATAACACCGACTATAGGACCACGCAAATAATACTGCGATAACATCGCAATTGCTCCAACAAAATAATTTCAATAACATGAACAATACTGTAATAACACCTGCGAATAATGTCAATAACACGGCCACAAGTGAAATTATTTGTGTCTTATTTTCTCAATGATAATATTTTACTAAAGTCGGACGAAGCACTGGATCCGTGATTCTTTCCGGCATTTGAGCTCATAAACTAGCCGTGGAAAGAATTCTCTGGGAGCAACGGTGCCATGAAGCCTTGGAAGAGACGACGAAATGGAGTGCAGATCTCGAAGTCATTCATAAAACGCAAGAAAACTCTTTTAGCCAAAACCCTACATAACATCTTTCTTATACGCAACCCTTTTGGTCACTCCCTCAACTATCCTTCTCCGGCAAACCCTCCTCTGCCATCCCGTCCTCTTCCCTCCTCTATAAATATTACCACCCATCACCTCGCCCTCGCTTATCCCTCGCAATGCCAAACCTCTCTCTGTTCCTTTTCACCATCATCCTCGCCTCCGCGTCCTTCGCCGCCGGCGACATTGGCGACGAGGACCTCACCCTCCCCATAGACGCCAGCTTTCCTGCGGCCGCTGCTGAGAAGTTCATCCGCGCTCTCAATCTCCTTCCTCGTGATCCTTCTCCACAACCCCCCGCTGCTGTTGCCGATGATCGGCTGGGACCGATCGTTGGGAAGCCGCTTCGCCTGACCTCATTCGCCGGCGAGGTCTCCGTCGATGATCTCGGGCATCGTGCCGGCTACTACCGTCTTCCCCACGCCTATGACGCCAGGGAAGGATTGAGAACCTAATTGAGTTAATGTATGTATGTTTTAGGCGAATCTGATTGGTAATTTTGTTCGTGCAGGATGTTCTACTTTTTCTTCGAGTCGAGGGAGAGCAAGAAGGATCCAGTCGTTATTTGGCTGACTGGCGGACCCGGTTGCAGCAGTGAATTGGCGGTTTTCTATGAGAATGGACCCTTCACTGTAGCCAACAACTTGTCGTTGGTGTGGAATGAATTTGGGTGGGATCAGGTACCCTTTTTTTGCTATTGGGGCAGATTTACATACAGACCACTGATTTTTTATGTATTTACATATGGAACACCTAAATTTTAATTTTTACATTGATATTTTTTATGTCATATGAAAGATTTGAGTGGTAGTAGATATATAAATACAACAGAATTGGGTGGTATGTAAATGCCCCATTTTTTGGAAGATTTACATACATGCTGCTGAGTTTTTGTGTATGTTCACATCTAACACCTAAATTTCATTTTTGCCCGTGTGTGATCGATGAGAGCTTTATTAAATTTCTTAGAAGTTAAAAGAATGATCTTTTTTGTGATATGAAAATTATGGATGGTGCAAAAAGTGAAGTTCAGTTATTAAATATGTAAATACATATTTATATGAACTATTTTGTTAGTTGATCACTAATTCGTTCGGTGTAAATCTGTAGTAGCACAAAGATAAAATCGATATTGAATAATGTTAATTAAAAAAAATTACGAGATATGTAAAAGTTTTTATTCCTTGCTTTTATTTGCTTCCTATTGTTATGGGGTCTAACACCTAAATTTCATTTTTACACGTGTGTGATCGATGAGAGCTTTATTAAATTTCTTAGAAGTTAAAAGCATGATCTTTTTTGTGATATGAAAACTATGGATGGTGCAAAAAGTGAAGTTCAGTTATTAAATATGTAAATACATATTTATATGAACTATTTTGTTAGTTGATCACTAATTCGTTCGGTGTAAATCTGTAGTAGCACAAAGATAAAATCGATATTGAATAATGTTAATTAAAAAAAATTACGAGATATGTAAAAGTTTTTATTCCTTGCTTTTATTTGCTTCCTATTGTTATGGGGCAATATCCTATATCGTTAAAATGAATCCAAAAGACTTAACTTATGATTTATGCGTTTTCTGTGAATTCTATATCCCTGCTGACACTTATATGCTACAATTGTATGGGAAATACTATGGCACATCAAAAATTTTACTTTTTTTATTCAGGTTCTACAACTAATTGGATAGATTTTGAAATTTTAAATTTAATCTATTATATTATCATGATAGTGGGATTAAGGCTTTGTTGTTGTTGTTTGTATATTATCATGATATTATTTGATTAAAACAGCTAAATTTTTAACCATCTTCTTATTTTATTTTCAACAATTGAATACGTGTTGCATCCACATGAATGTATGAACAACAATAACAACAACAAGCCTTTATCGCACCAAGTGGGACCAGCACAGACCATATTCGACTTGACTCGCCTACATATTTATATATATTATTGATAAGTATTTGATTGCAAAAATGCATTTTCCTAATTGTATCTTACTGCTACTCGATTCTTATTTGCCTTAGAGAAGAGTTTCCTACTATTTAAATTTGCAAACTAGATTGAATAGAAATCTTAAAAAAGAATAAACGGGTTATAATTGATATCATGCCTGTAAACATTCCATGGTTTTTGCAATACTTGATTGAGACTTTGATTACTTTATCGAGCTTGGCTACAAAGAACAGAGAAATTTTCTTGAAGAACAGGGAAATTTTCTTACTGTCCATTAGATGTAGAAGTAGCCGAGGAACCATAAAACTAAAAAAAACTATATTTTAGGGATCAGACCTGCTGAGAATTTTAGGGCAAAGAAAAGCAAGAATCGGTGGTATTTGATTGCAAAAATGCATTTTCTTACTGCTACTCGATTCTCTGCCTTAGAGAAGAGTTTCCTACTATTTAAATTTGCAAACTAGATTGAATAGAAATCTTAAAAAAGAATAAACGGGTTATAATTGATATCATACATGTAAACATTACACAATTTTTGCAATACTTGATTGAGACTTTGATTACTTTATCGAGCTTGGCTACAAAGAACAGAGAAATTTTCTTGCTGTCCATTAGATGTAGAAGTAACCGAGGAACCATAAAACTAAGAAAAACTATATTTTAGGGATCAGACCTGCTGAGAATTTTAGGGCAAAGAAAAGCAAGAATCGGTGCAAATCCAGAAAGAAACACAGAGATTTAAAAAGGTTCAACAAAAATGTCTACGTCTTTAGAAGCAGAGCAACAACTTTTTCTTCAATTCAAAAAAAGAGTACAAGATCTCCTTAGGGTTACAATACAATATATATATATATATATATATATAGCCCTGACGTACAATATGTAATTACAAAATTACCCCTGTGCTTGGCTACAAAGAACAGAGAAATTTTCTTGCTGTCCATTAGATGTAGAAGTAACCGAGGAACCATAAAACTAAGAAAAACTATATTTTAGGGATCAGACCTGTTGAGAATTTTAGGGCAAAGAAAAGCAAGAATCAGCTCGCTCCGTTCCGCTTCAGCATCTGTCTCTTATCTGGTATATGAACAATGCCTAACAAGGCCCTCACCTTGAATCCAAGGGAATTACATTTTCTTTCTATCTTCCTTTTAGTGTATCGTTTTATTTATATCGTATTTACATACATACCGCAAAATTCTTATGTATTTACATATCTAAAACCCAAGTTAGATTTTTACACTTATAACAACTTGGTATCATAAATCTATGCATGAAATGGTGCATTTCACTTTTAAAAGATAGTGATGGTGGTATTTTTAGCCTGATATCAAAGATTTAAGTGGCAGGCATGTAAATGCCCCTTGATTTATTTAGGAGAAACTTGAAAGCTTATTCATGTTACCCGTTATAAAAACTAAATAAATAAATAAAAGGTAAAGCTGTCCTTTTTTATTGCAGGCATCAAATCTTATTTATGTTGATCAGCCCACTGGAACCGGTTTTAGTTATAGTTCAGACAGCCGAGACATTCGACATGACGAAGATGGTGTTAGCGATGATCTTTATGATTTCTTACAGGTATCAAATTTCACCTTTTTCTTCTTCTTCTTCTGTTTTTTTTTTTTTTATTCTGTGTTTACTATTGCTAC
>NW_018164444.1:9225480-9233812 GCF_001263595.1 Phalaenopsis equestris
TTAGAGATTCCGAAGAAAAAAAAAAAAAAAAAAGAGTTGCAATAATTATCTATGATAAAAGAAAAATGAAACTATCACAAATCTAAATTATAATAGAACATAATCTTTATTGAGTGGGTCATTGTTCTTTAGCTTTTAATCAAACATCATTAAGATACTAGTAATTCGCTTTTGGGTCATTTCATAAGTCAGAGTTTGATTATGAACCCAAATATCAATTTAACCTCAAGCATAATTACATTTATTATTGATATTATAAACTTTTTTCCATCTTTTCTTGTTATATTGTGTATATAATAATAGAAATTGAAGTTAGCAGATAAGTCTTTTTGTGTTATTTTACATTTCTACTGAAATTTTCCAAATTGAAGATTGCAAGCAACATGTAAGTATGATATAAATTTACCACTAAAACCATTTGATTTGACTTTTTTTTTTGTTGGAAGATTTACTTATATACCACTTAATTCCTATGTATTTACGTATCTAACACCTAAACTTCACACCTAAACTACCTAAACTTCAATTTTTACATTCATGCAACCTTACGTATGCATTAAAAAGTGCATTTCGCTTTTTAAAAGTTAAAATGACGGCATTTTTTATGTGATCGTATAAATGTAAAAATTAAACTGTAGGTGTTAGATATGTAAATACTAAGAATTGGGTGATATGAGAATCGAGTAAATGCTTCTAAAAATTGATATTTCACCTCTTAATTTTTATATATTTGGCCAGGCATTCTTCTCCCACCACCCAGAGTATGTAAATAATGATTTTTACATTACTGGAGAGTCTTATGCTGGGCACTATATTCCTGCTTTTGCAAAACGCGTTCATCTTGGAAACAAGGCTAAAGAAGGCCTTCACATCAACTTAAAGGTGCAGCGCTACAACTCCATTTCCGCTAATCACCATTGTTTGATGTGTTTATTTACTAGAGTGGGGATGTGATCAAACAGGGCTTTGCTATTGGGAATGGCCTTACTGATCCAGCAATCCAGTACAAAGCCTATACAGATTATGCTTTGGAAATGGGAATAATTAAAAAATCTGACTATAAAAGAATCAATAAAGTTTACCCAGCTTGTGAGCTGGCCATTAAACTATGCGGTAATGTTCCTAACCATAGTGAACTTTCAGTATATGTTTTTTTAGTCAAATTTACGTAAATACAACACAGTTTTTATGTATTTACATAAAATGTTTAATATGTTGAAAAAACTTAAACTTATGAACATAAATCCAATAATTTTAAAAAATGCTCAAAATCACTTTTATTTTTTTAGTGCTTCTTAAAAATAAGCTGAATTATTTTTATAGCTTCTTAAAAATAAATAAGCTGAATTATTTTTTTAAAAAAAATAAATTATGTGAAAAATACACTAATCAAACATATTTTGCTGAATTATTTTTTTTAAAAAAAAAATTATGTGAAAAATACACTAATCAAACATATTTTTATAAATAAAAGTAAAAATTAAAAACAAAAAAGCTAATTTGTTTCCAGGCAGACCCTAAATATTTCCCTGTTGATCCATCTCTTTATGAAAATTGGTTGGCTAGATTTTAGTGTTTATGCGTCCATGAATCGGTAGTAGTTCTGCATCTGAATGATTCTAGGGGCATTTACTTACATACCCCTCAATTCCTATGTATTTACATATCCAGCACCTAAGCCTTACTTTTTATATTTACACCACTAAAATCTTCTATCAGATAAAAAATACCTCCATTTTAACTTTTTTAAAGTGAAATACACCTTTTCGTGCATAGATAATGCGGCATGTATGTAAAATTGAATTATAGGTGTAAAATATGTATATACATGAGAATTGAATGGTATGTATGTAAATCTTCCATGATTCTAATGCAACACCATATTCATCTGAAACATTATGCTTCAGGTTCATCTGGAAAAGCTTCCTGCATGGCCTCATATATGGTTTGTAACACTATATTCAATTCAATCATGAAGATTGCTGGAAATACCAATGTAAGTGAACATTACTTAGCATTCTAGAGTTCTTAATTAAACACCTTACTTTCCTTAAACTTAAATTTTATCCCCCAATTTTTTGCAGTACTATGACATCAGAAAGGAATGTGAAGGCAGTCTATGTTATGATTTCTCAAACATGGAGAAATTTCTTAACTTAAAATCTGTAAGAGAGTCACTTGGAGTTGGGGACATTGAATTTGTTTCATGCAGCTCAAAGGTATATGAAGCCATGCTCACCGATTGGATGAGGAATTTGGAGGTGGGCATCCCTGCTCTGCTTGAGGATGGCATCAAGCTGCTTGTTTATGCTGGGGAATATGATCTCATTTGTAATTGGCTTGGTAAGCCTTTTCTCGCTCAAAAAGAAAAAAAAATGCTTCTTTTATGATTTATATCTGTTTCATTTACAAACAAAGTAAAGTGTCAGAATAGTATTCAGCCTATTTACATGGGGCCATTTTAGTCCTAAAGTGTATACAAGTGTTAATTTACTCCACATAATCTTTTAATTAATCTGGATATGATCCCAAGAAAGATTACTTTAGACCATTTTGACACTTTATTAAAAGATTAAGTATTTATAGTTAGTTATATGGCTTTTCTTAATCAGGGAACTCGAGATGGGTTCATGCCATGGAATGGTCTGGTCAGCAAGCTTTCACCTCATCGCCTGAGAAGCCATTTATCGTCGATGGTAAGCAGGCGGGAGAACTGAAGAGTCATGGCCCTCTGAGTTTCTTAAAGGTAACAAATACATATTTAATTCTCTACTCATGTGGTGGGTGTTGAGAAAATAATATTTTTTGTTTTCCTGCAATTATGACTTGTTTTTCTGCCAGGTTCATGACGCAGGACACATGGTTCCTATGGATCAGCCCCGGGCTGCATTGGAGATGTTGAGGAGATGGATGAAAGGAGACATTGCAGAAGCTGCATCAGAATCTGAAGGCCTGGCTGCTGACATTTGACAAACACCTTAAATTATATGTTCTTGTATAAAATTTGATGTGTTTGAGGTGTGATTCTCTTTTTAGGAAGTTTCTTTAAAAGAATTCATGATGTAAAAAAGGATTAATGACATTAAAATAAGGTCTTTGTTGTTTTTCCTAACTAATTCATGAGATTGACTGAGACTTACTTTATTTTTATGATTGAAGTTTTTCATGGGGGTTTGGATGGAGATGGATGGTCAACTCAAATAGGATAATATGAGTTTCATTTTTAGGTTAGTATAGTGGATGTACCTTGGAGATCTTTTTTATCAGGAAATTTAATTGGAATTCATGAGTTGCCTTAAAGATTTGTCAAGTGGATCTGGGTGATAGTGTATTAAGGGGCTATGCTTTATAAAGTTTAAACATGAGGCCCATAGTTGATCATAATTTAAACGTGTAAGGGTGTTCTATCGAAGGTATGGTGTGATAAGCTTTGGTATGGCTTAGTAAGTTCATGTCAAAGTTGGCTCGGGAATTGTGTAACTGACTGCATTCAGAGGTGTTAATTTGTGATCGTCTCTTGTCAAGGCGGTTCATAATCAATTTTATGGCTCATTGGAAAATTTTAGATTTAGCTTAACAAAGGTGGATACCATCGTTCTGAAATTTTTGAACGGCGGCGATCAAAGGTCGCGTCATGGGTGGGTTGTGCATCAACAACCAAAAAATCTTTCATAATAGAAATTGACGGTCACCTTCTCCCCAGATGACAGATAGCCCAATTATATTCAGAGCATCCTTTCGTTTGCTAGAAAACCTATATAGCATGTTGGGGTGTGAACGATCCGATTTCGAGTTGATCTAGGGCCGGCTTGAAATCGGATCGAAATATTTTTGACCAGATCGAAATCGGATCATGGATTGATCCGGTAAATTTCGATCTGACCCAACGTGGATCGATTCAATTTTTGAGCCGACTCGAATTGTAAGCGAGCCGGCTTGAATGTTATTTTTGGCTCATGAACCAGATCGACCGGCTTGAATCTACCTTGGCCGCCTGACCCGCCCACTAGAAAAAAATAATAATTTTTTTTTGTGAAAAGAGAGTACTACCCCTACTACTCTTCTCAAGCAAAAAGGGCCTCACCAATTGAGCTAGTGATGCATTATGCATATAAAACTAAAAAATTAGGTGTTATATATGTAAATACATAAGAATTTATTTCGATCCCGATCCAAGCCGAGGACAGATCGAAATGATTTGATCTGAGCTAAAATTCGATCTAATTTTCAAGTGATTCACGATCTTCAACTAATTTCACATCCCTAATAGTAGTCCAGTCAGCATAACCAGGCAATCAACTAACAGATACATTTTTTCAAAGACTGATTTTGAACAGTATATTACCCGAATTGTCTACGTCAATCAATATAATACTTATCTGTTAGTTATCTATGATGTCATTGTAGTGATTCCCCGCATAGGAAAATCCCCATTATTAAAAGGTAATTGGGGAATGGATCTTCCGCTTCGATGCAGTATTTAAACTGCACTCTCTTTAGCCCTTGTGCCTGTGCAACATTTGCTATCGCAAGCTCTAAATTTCTCATGTCCAGTATCTCCTTTTGGAGCTGAGCGATGTATGCTCAGAGGCTCTCATTTGACCCCAACTTAGCATGCCATAGGGCCTCTAAGTCCTTGTGGGGCTTGAACTCACCAATGGAAGTGATAAGTTTTACTGAGAGGCCATTAAATCATTTTCTTGAAAACCTTAAGAAGGTATATAGTCGACCCAAAGGAATTCATGTGATTGACTTGATCGCTCCGATCGTTGTAGGGTTCCAAAAATGAAATCTTAAACTTCTTGAGAAGTTTTGCATCAATAATCTGAAAGGATAATGCATCCTTGGGCCGACGATAGACTTCCATTCGCCCCACTTGTGGTATGCTCCCTGGCATGAACCCAACATTATCTTAGTATTGGGATTCTTGATCTCATTCGATTCCCTGAGCTATCTGATGGTCTTAGGGTTCAGGTGCTCGAAGATTTGGTTCTAGAGGAGCCCGTGCTCTCCCCTCAAGTACAGCATGGTCCAATTTTATTAGTTGTCCCACTATTCGATTATGGAGCTCCTGAATTTTTTGTTGCACAAATTCTCAAATGGACTTCATGTTAGAAAATTCCCCAAAATGTGTTCATTCTCTGTGGTGTGTTTCTCTTCTAGTTGACTGTATGATTCCACACTCACTGCATCTTTTCTGATGTCGAGTCCAAAAATGTCATATGGATCATACCTAAAGAACGAAGTGTTGGACGGGTAAGAGGAATAGAGTGAAGAGAGAAACAGAGAGCACAATAACACATGTCTTTTGGGAATGGATTCAATAGTACCATCTTGAAGGAATGACCATCCTATTTATCGATCATAAGAGATATAACATAAATTACAAATTTGTCCATATTTTAATGGGAATGTTACAAGTAATTAATGCATCATTACACTTTTACATATGTGTAACCGACTCTAGAATCCCTTAATATTTGTAACCGTCATTGGCAACTTTTTGTATTCGTAACTATATGTAGTGGGGTACTAATGATCCTATGGGGTTAGCATTTGGTTGTCTGATAATCGTTTGGTTGGACATAAAACGTTTAGTCTAGACCTAGGCATTGGGCGGGTCGAGCTTGGCATGGGTGACACTTATCAGTCAAAACGAGCTAGGGCCGTGTTTGAACTCAATTTTTATTTGAAAAATCATAAACAACCTATTCACTCTATGTGGCGCGTCGGGTTGGGCCGGCCCACAAGCTTTAAAAGAAATATAATGTTTGAATGTGCAAAAAATTATTTCAAATCAAAGCATTTTTATTTGCTTAATTATATCTGAAAATAAAACCAACAATAAAAATCTTTGGCAAAAAATAGGACATTATATGTTGTTATTTCTATATTTCGGTGAGATGTTGAAAAATAGATACAAGGTGGTGCTAGCTTTGTAAATAACAATATTTCATATATCTAAAATCCAAATCTCAACTTTTGATAGGATATGATAAGATATCGCTTTTAAGTCCAATGATTTATGTAAATACATGAACATGAGCACTTTTGCTTTCCTAAGAAAGCTTTAGATCTTAAACTCGTCATAGAATAAATAAAACAATAAAAAGACTTACTAAGGGCCTATTTGGGGCAGCTGCAGCTTATTGAATAATATGCTGATAAGCTGATTAAAAATAATCTACCGATAAGCTAGGTGCGGTGGCTAATACCAAATCTTATTTTTTTTATAAAAGTCAGATTGCTGTTTTCGGCGTTTTGAAAATGCATAAGCTGTCAAAACTCAATTTATCCAAACAGGACAAGTGCGTTTTCAAAACGCCACCGCACCAAATAAGCTGCCCCAAACGGACCATAAGTCTGAGACTGGGATTTACATATTTACACATCTAAAATCCAAATTTCTCTGTATTTGGCGAACAAAAGGAAATGGTGAATAAGGTAATTAGCGAATGAGTAAATAATAAATTGGTATGTTTTTGGCTAGGTATTATGTGGGCATGCTGGATTTGGCTATTACAAGCTTTGACTAAGTCAAAGAGGGCTCGGGTCGGGCCCGCTAAATTTTTTATTTTTTTCACAACCAAGCCCACCCATTCTAAACATGCTTATGATTGACTCTTCAAACTTTCCGCCAAACGCTCAGATCTAATTCAGTCGATCGAATGTTCTTTGGTTGGTTATAAGGTTTTCAATCGGTTTCTTGAGAGAATACCTTATAGAGACCCTCTCATCATTAGTATGAACTTATGTTAACAGGCAGAGGTGCATCACCGTAATCTTATGGGCAATTATCCTTTAGACAATAGGTCTTTATAAAGGGTTGAAGAGATGTTCAACAGAAGCGACCATTGATTATCTTTATGAAGTTTCCCATAATTGGTTGAGGAATTTGATTGTACGAATGTCCTTTAGCTCATGTGCACAATGTTCCTTTGTTATGTTGCATTTTTTCCTTCAATGACCAATGATTCTGATTGAATAAAGCAACGCTTGATGCCTTCAGCTTTTGACTGTCTCGATGTGATCTCTTGGTATCTTCTCAGCGAGATCCATTAAATGCTCTAAAGATTCATGTGGTCATATTTTTTATGTACATAAGTAAATTCAGATTTATGAAATCCTGAGATAGTTAAATCTTGAAAATTGTTTGGTATTTCAACAGTAATTAAATTTTGATAAATTTTGAGAAACTGATTGAGAGTTTTGAAAATTATTTATTAGTGAAGATCCAAAAAATAAATATTAAATAAAAAATTTATGAATACCCAAGGTCTCAAAATGTATAAAAAATGAGCATTTATATTATTATTTATTAGTTATATAAATTAATTACATATTAATCCATATAGCGCGGCCCCATCGTGTTTCGCCCAATTCCACTTCCCCTTCTGCCCAAAACCCTTGGTTTTGTCACTCCCCCAATCAGAGTTTATTTTGGGAGTACGCAGCGCTGCGTACATCAGAGTTTATTTTGAGAGTACAAATGAGTTATATCTGGATTATACCGGAGGTTACAAGGGATATAACTCAGGTATAACCCAATTATACCCCTGAATAACCATAACCCTGATGAACGCACATGTACGCAAATATTTTCCCAAAACTCGGCGATACAGTCGCCATTAGAGCTAGCTGGAAGGAAACGGCGGGATTGCGGCTTAAAGAGACCACTGAAACTCCCATCTTTCTCCGCTCCTACCAGAAACCATTTAGGAAGGTAAGCCTGTTTGCGCCATTCTTCCTCTTGGCTCGTCCCGGACTTTCTTAATCCGCGGATTTACAGGATTTAGTCCCGGATTTATCGCGAATCGGCGTCATTTTGGGATTTACGGAGTCATTTTTGGCCGTTTGTCAGAATTCAGCTTAAATCCTTCTGAAAACCGGATACGAAACTTCCCCTTGGTTCCTCTCTCTTTCTCTCCATCTGGAGAAGGGCTTCAGAAGTTAGATGGCGAGACGCGAGCTGCAAGAAACCCTAAATGCACGGGCAAAGTGGCCAAGTTTGCAGATGGAGGTGGTCGAAGAGGTGGCAAATGACGATGAGGATGCGGACGAGAAGCAAATCGACGCTAGAAGGAGGTGAAAGAGATGGCACAAAAGATTGTACATTTTCGGAGTACCATCCCGGAACGCCTTGCAGACATCGTCTCTTCTGCTAGTCTCGCCTTGCTGAGGCCAGAACTTCCTTTGGTGCTTACTTCCGTTGCTTCTCAGTCTACTGGAGGTGAGAGTAGTCGCATTTTGCGATTTGTTCGTTCCTTAGTCTTCCTATTTCTCCGAATTAGCTGTTTTCAGGGGTTTATATATATATATATATATATATATA
>NW_018164444.1:9235648-9260022 GCF_001263595.1 Phalaenopsis equestris
ATATATATATTTGTTAATTTTTCACTCTGAAATTTAAGTTGAAGTGAATTTCATGCTGGTTATGCTATGAGTTGTTTATCTACAAGTAGGATTTTGTAATACTGTAAATCCAGATTTAGCATATGTTGGAGGTGTTAATTTAGAAAAATGTTTGGCATGATAGTATTAAATATGATTAAATTCTAGTAAATTATTTGACATGAATTTTCAAGTTTAAAATTTAAATGTAAGGGAAGGAGAAGATAAGATATCATGAGTATTTTCACGTAGGACTCTACCATTTAAATTCCCTCATAGGACTTTACATTTTCCTGGTTAAGTCTTGATACCATAGGACTATACCACCCAAAACACATGTGCCTTCAAATTACGCCTGATAAATTTTCCTTCATCACCTTCCACCAAATAAAGAAAAAACATTACTTAACTCCTCCTCTCATACACTATAATATCTCTTTGTATCACTATATGCATTACATAATATTAACATCTTTTATGATTTATGATTTATAATATTGTGATTATTTTAACTTAATTAGGCTAGGTGGCTTTTTCTGTT
The DNA here is from genome assembly GCF_001263595.1 of Phalaenopsis equestris. Taxonomy (NCBI): domain Eukaryota; kingdom Viridiplantae; phylum Streptophyta; class Magnoliopsida; order Asparagales; family Orchidaceae; genus Phalaenopsis; species Phalaenopsis equestris. The sequence continues at coordinate 9,236,208 of NW_018164444.1, forward strand.
AGTTTTTTTGTAAGAAAATATCATTTATCATATGAGTTACTTTAAAAGTTATCTATGCATAAATAAAATTTCTGTTTAATATTAAGATAATAAATGCTCTATACCAACATAGTTATTAAGCATAAATATCTTAACCCAAAGCAATTATCAAATTATAATTAATTTGCTAAAAATAAAATAAATGTCCTCATATTATGTCAAGCACTTTTAGCTATTTTAAGCTCAAGTTTTTAAAAGAATGCTAAGTGACACCAAAAAATATAGAAATTACATTGTATGATGAGAAGTAAATTACAATTTGATCAAGAATTGAAAGAAAGAGAGGGTAAACAATAAGTGTGAAGACAAGATGTGTTAAAACAACACAAAATTAAACAAATTTGGATTCAAGAATCATGATTTTGAAAATTGTACTAGACATTAAACTAAAAGAAATATAAATTTTAGATTCAATAATTCAATTAAGGTTGAACTAAATAATGTGATATTTATTGTTCACTGTATTAGGTTTTAAATTATAAAGTAAGGTGTTCTTATGATAATATTGTCATAAATTCAATACACGATTTTAATTAATGACACTTCACTCTTGAATTTTTTTAATATTATTCTAGGTTAAAATGCAAAAACTTGATATCATCATTTTTTTCTTTATTTTGAACTAAATATTTTATTTCCGGTCATTTGATTAAAATAAAAAACTCAATACTTGATCAATAATAGAACTATTTTTCATAGAAGATCGATCCAATTTATTGGTTCAATTGTAGATTTTGACTGGCTTTGTAAGAAACAGTTTTGGCCCTTTTGAATCTTTATCAAACCAAATAGAGTAGTCGAGCACTAGTTCATGATTGAACACATTAGCTCGATCCAATTTTTAAAACCATGCTCAAAACAATCAATTTTGAATATTGAATAAAGTGCAAAGCCAAAAAAATTCAATATAGGTCACCAGAGAATGAAATTGGGCTCTCGATATATAGTTTTTTTTACTTGATACAAAGCACTATAAGTTTATGTGTGAGTGTGTGTGTGGGCGGGCGCTAGGAGGGGTGTGCGCGCTAGTGTGTGCGTGTGTGTGTGCTTAAACACGTAATCTTTAAAATGAGTAAACCATCTACTATCAAAATTATAGGACGACATCCGGGCCTGTTAAAACTAGCAACGTTAATAAGGTCAGGTTGACACATGAAGTTCAAGCTTGTTCAAATTTCAAATATTTTTTGTCGGAGTGGGAAATAGGTTTGACATAGGGATAGTGTGAGAGAACAAAGATTTCTAGAACCCTAGGTTCTCCCATGCACACTCTCTCTCCCCATCTATGGCTGGCCACGAGCTGAACGAAGCCCTAATAGCATTAGCAAAGCGGCAAAGTTTTTTGGCGGGGAGCGTCAAAGAGGTGGCAAATGAGGATGAGGATCAAGATGATAAGCAAATTGAGGCCCTTGAGAGGGAGATGAAGGAGATGGCTCAAATGATTGTCCATTTTTTGGAATAAGCCTTGCTGATACTATCTCTTCTGCTAGTCTCACCTTACTAAGGCCAAATATTTTTATGTTGCTCACATCTGTTGCTTTTAAATCTACCGGAGGTGAGAGTAGTCTCAATCTGCGATTTGTTCGTTCCTTTGTCTTCCTATTTCTTCGAATTAGTTGTTTTCATGGTAGTTTTTAAGACTTATGAATTTTTTACTCCTGAATTTAGGTGAAGTGAATTTCATGCTAGTTATTCCTAGTGTTGTTTATCTACAAGTAGGATTTTGTAATATTGCAAATCCAGATTCAACGTTTGTTCGAGGTGTTAAATTTAGAAAACTGTTTGGCATGATTGATATTAAATATGATTAAATTCTAGTAAATTATTTGATATGGATTTTCAGGATTTACAATTTAAATGAAAGTGAAGGAGAAGATGAGATACCATGAGTATTTTCTCCAAAACGTACTAAATTCAGATTTTACTTTATGAGGTGGAAAATGGGATTTAAGAAGAGAGTAAGATTTATATGAAGCAATAAAAAAATATTTGGCAAGATTTAGCCCAAATTTTTGCTAAATATTGCAACCAAACTCCTCTCAATTATGCATTAGGGCAACACCCTTCTTAGTTGCTTTAGATCCGGGTATACTTTGCATCGTCAAATATTCTTGTTTTTATCTTTCTACGGCCAAACTTGGAAGTTATATGCCTTGAAAATGGGAACCATGAATGATGTTGAATTGCTGCTGGCTATGAATTAGTTGCTGTTGTTTGAACCAGATAACATATGGAATTTAGGTGGTTTAAGACAACTAGAACTTTGTTCCAGTTTCTTTTTAGTGGGGAAAGATATATGTTAGTGAGATGTCAGCCCTGGCTTCCAAATAGAAATAAAACACTGACAAGGTCAAGGGTTAATGTTGTTTCTAATCTGCGAATTTTCTTGGAGATAAATAACCTTTTGTTCATGAAGTTTTGGCAAGTTCATTGTGGAAAATTTTCAAAGATGAATAATCTTTTCTGCATGAAGAGCTTTGGAATGCAATTTGGCCTATTCAATTTTACATACCCATTAATATTCACAAGTGGCAGACTTTCTAAATGATTGTATGTTTGCAGAAAATGCATAAGTTGTTCCTGAGGATCACATAAATTTCAATGCAATTTTCAGTATCTTGAATTATTTGTATGCAAAGAGTTATAGAAAATAGGTGTCTCATCAATATTTTTGGGTTGATACAACACGACTCTTCATGAAAATATATTATATCTAGTAAGATGCGGGCGTGTGCATGTGTGTGCGTACTTAAACACGTAATCTCTAAAATGAGTAACCATCTACTATCAAAATCATAGGACGACATTCAGGCCCGTTAAAACTAGCAACATTAATAAGGTCATTAGCTTACAATTGGCTTTTGGTTGATGCTTGAAGTTCAAGCTTGTTCAAATTTCAAATATTTTTTGTGGGAGTGTGGGTTTGATTTAGGGATAGTGTGAGTTCACCAACACACTCTCTCTCCCCATCTAGAGAAGGGCTTCAAAATTTAGATGGCTAGCCACGAGCTGAACGAAGCCCTAATAGCATTAACAATGTGGCGAAGTTTTCAGGCGGAGAGCATAGAAGAAGTGTCAAATGAGGATGAGGATGATGATAAGAAGCAAATTGAGGCCCTTGAGAGGGAGGTGAAGGAGATGGTCTAGAAGATTGTCCATCTTCAGAATAAGCCTTGCTGATATTATCTCTACTGCTAGTCTCGCCTTGCTAAGGGAAATTTTTTTTTTTTGCAGTGCTCACATCCATCGCTTCTCAATCTACCAGATGTGAGAGTAGTCTCAATCTGTTATTTGTTCGTTCCTTTGTCTTCCTATTTCTCCGAATTAGTTGTTTTCAGGGTAGTTTTTTAGATTTGTTAATTTTTTACTCCCGAATTTATGTTGAAATGAATTTCATGGTAGTTATGCTGGGTGTTGTTTATTTACAAGTAGTATTTTGTAATATTGTAAATCCAGATTCTATGTATGTTGGAGGTGTTAAATTTTGAAAACTGTTTGGCATGATAGATATTAAATTTTATCAAATTCTAGTAAATTATTTAATATGGATTTTCAAGATTTAAAATTTAAATGAAAGTGAAGGAGAAGATGAGATATCATGAGTATTTTCATCGAAACATACTAATTTCAGTATTCACTCTATGAGGCGGAAAATGGGATTTAAGAAGAGGGTAAGATTTATATGACTCGATAAAAATTACTTGGCAAGATTTAGCCCAAATTCTTGCTAAATCTTGCAACCAAACTCCTCTCAATTATGCATTCTTACAAACACCCTTCTTAGTTGCTTTCGAGCCGGGTATACTATGCATCGTAAAACATTCTTATTTTTATCTTTCTATGGTCAAACTTGGAAGTTATATGCCTTCAAAATGTGAACCATGAATGATGTTGAATTGCTGCTAGCTATGAATTAATTGCTGTGTTTGAACCAGATAAGATATGGAATTTTGGTGGTTTAAGACAACTAGAACTTTGTTCCAGTTTCTTCTTAGTGGGGAAAGATATATGTTAGTGAGATGTCAGCTTTGGCTTCCAAATTGACAAGGCACTTACAAGGTCAAGGGTCAATGTTGTTTCTGATATGCAAATTTTCTTGGTGATAAATAACCTTCTGTTCATGAAGTTTTGGCAAGTTCATTGCGGAAAATTTTCAATGATGAATAATATTTTCTGCATAAAGAGCTTTGGAATGCAATTTGCTCGCTCTTCAATTTTACATACCCATTAATATTTCACAAGTGGCAGACTCTCTAAATGATTGTTTGTTTGCACAAAATGCACTAGAGGTTCCTGAGGATCTGATTAATTTCAATGCTACTTTTAGTGTCTTGAATTGTTTGTATGCAGAGAGTTATAGAAAATAGGTTTCTCATCAATATTTTTGGGTTGATACTATACGACCCTTCACAAAAATATATTATGTCTAGAAGGCTCATGAGAAAATTTGGCCTAGACCGACATAGGATTGAAGAATAATTTTTTTGCCGATATATTAATGGCTGGGTTTCAATTAAGATTTTATGTTGAATATGGATTTACTCAGTGGTCCATCAATTCCAAATCTTGCGCCTCAGTTTTCCACAAATTTAATGAGTGATAGCAAAAGCACACTCCAGCCATCCATGTAGTTCATGGCTGTGTAGCAGAAGAACTCTCGGATGCAGTTTGCATGATTCTCATGGCTTTTGGTGAGTAAACTCTTTGGGTTCCTAGCTTTGGTGTATGAGACTTAAATGGTATGAAATAAATTTTTAGTATAGAATCTTGTGAATGTTGGTCGATTTGGTGTAGATTTTCTAGTGGTTGGCCCCCAATTCAATGAAAAAATTGGTTTATCCAATTAGTTTATTGGGCCCAACTTTAGTTCCCAAGTGACCCGATTCCCAAATTAATCTTTTTATTTTAATGATCCGCAAACATCTCATGCACGATCTCAATTCCCCAATTGGCATTGTCTTAGTCCTGCTTATTACTCTCATTTAATTTACATTTGTAGAGTATGATTTATCTTTAACGTTTTTTAGTTCCTTATAAAATCAACCCTTTTGTTGATCATTCAACAAATCTGATGCATATCTTTACTTACTATATTCCTTTTGAGAAATTCTTTATAATTTGGATGTTAGGTTGTGATGTGTTGTGGGTTCATCAGGGGATTGGATCTGTGACTTATTTGTTCTTAGGAGGGTGCCATTTCATCAAATATTTGGGATCGGGCTAATGATGATGATGATAATAATAGGAGGTGTGATTATGACTAAGACCCTAAATCTAGCTTGATTTTTCCAAGTAGTTAATGTTTAGTTTGCTAATTGGCTTGATTTTGATTTGTTTTGCAAGGTAAATTCTTCTCCAATTGTGTTTTCTTGATAGCAGCTCAATTATACATATTTATGGTGAATGATTGTTTTTATTTTTGCACAATAAATATACAAAAAGAAGAAAATAGAAATTATTTGAATTCATTCTTAAGATTAAAATTTTGAAGCATTTATAATCTAAAAGGTAAATTTCGTGGTGTCTTCTAGAAATTTTAAGATGTTTAATTTATTAGCTAAGTATTACATAGGCCTTTATTTTTTGTGAAGTTGTGTTGATGCACCGAGTTATATTATAGATAAAATGTTCATTCTCTAATATAAAATTTGGAGCTGTTCTAAAAATAAAACCATATAAATACTTAACAATGTGTTTGTACAAAATGTAGATTTTATAAGCACATTTTTTCATATAAACCAGATCTAATTTATAAAATTTTTTGAAGAGGAAAGTTAAATTATTAGAACCAATAATTAAGTCGTGTGATCGTATTTTTAGTTTTTGGCTCATATATGGCCTTCAAAGGGTTTTAGAATTCTAACTTGAGAAAAATTATCATTTAAAAGTAGAATAATATTCTTGCTTTACACTTTCTCTTATTTTTTAATCTTTTGACATTTGGTCCATTTTCTTTCTAATTATTGAGAAGTTTATTTTTAGTTTCTGATGCTAGCATTTCCTCTCATTTACTTCTCTAATTGTTATTCTTTTAATTGATTTGAAGGGTTTTGTTGTTGTTGTTATTAAAAATACAAGTTTCTTGAAATATCTTTCCAATATGTTACAACTATTATGGGTGTCAATTCAGGTTAATGATTTGGGTTAGGGTTCGACCGGAAATTGCCCGACTCTTCTATTAACTTGTCAGTTGTCACCCTATCGTCGACTATTCTATCACCTTGTCACCCTACACTCACAAAAGACGCCAACAGAATATAACAGAATCATATGCAAGCTTACTGACCGTTATGAAGTTTGCTGAGGGAATTTTAAGAGATTTTGTTAATCAAGTCCAAGCTGATCATTATTTAGTTAATCACATTATTATTGATAAACCATAATAAATGTATAAAATCATGTTGCCTATAGGTGCTAAACCAAATAAGAATGTCTTGCCCTGCTCTCCAAAAATGATCATAGCTATTTTTGGTTAATAAAAAAAAACAAATTGGTAAAAAAAAGGAAATTTTAAATACATACCACTGGATTCGTATGTATTTACAGATCTAACACCTAAACTTCAATTTTTGCATATCCGCCACCTTACCTATGCATGAAAAGGCGTATTTCACTTTTAGAAGTTCACTTATTGATATTTTTGATATCATTGAAAGATTCGGGAGTTATGATTGTAAGAAGGAAAGTTCAGATGGTATGTATGTAAATGCCCCAAAAAAAATTCAGCTGAGACCAACACATATGGGGTATTATGCGTATCCCCAAGGTCTGGTGCAAGCCTCATGTATGCTGTGCTTGCACATATATCTTTCAAGCTCATGTGAGAGCTCCTAACAAATGGAAGGCGGTCGATGTTGACATGAAAGTGGGAATACTCTTATACCTAAGAACACTCTTGGTTATGGCTTAGTAATTATAAGAATGGATGGACTATGAGTTGCTAGAATGTCAACGAGAAATGAGTCTTGTATCATAAATTCTCAAAAGATGAAAAGGAGATGCATAATTGGCTAAGCATATAGAGTAAAAATTAGACAGTGAGAAAAAGAATGGACATGGTCCGACCACCTTACGAGGTGTGAAGTTGGATTTCTCTTGCTTGCAAGCTTGTGCTCATAGCAATCATTAGAATCCTCCATGTTAAGCGGCTTGTATAGATAAGAGGATTTTAAACTTATATAGAAAAAAAATATATCAAGCATTTTTATACATTTCATTCAATTCACATGCATTTACATATCTAACACCTAAACTTTATTTTTATCTTTATCTTTATCTTTATACAACCCAATCACGGACTTAGAAAATTTTCAAATAGGGGGGCACAGAATAATTTACAACCCAATCACGGACCTAGAAAATTTTCAAATAGGGGGGCACAGAATAATTTTTATATCATAATAATAAATTTGATAAAAATGAAATTTAAAGAATATTAAATCAAATTCTAAAATTTCCAAGCTAACCATTGAGATATCGTCGAAAGATAAAATTATTACATTTTGTATATTTATTGTACAAAAATATTTTAATTTTTATGAACAATTTTTATTTATTTATATTGAAATCAAAAAATTGAATGAGATAAATCAGTCAACTTTAAAATGTAAACTTACTGTTGTACAAACAAATTATTTTTTTTCGAGCTGGATTGTTGTTCGACAGTTGGTGCTTGAGTGCGGGGTTGGACGACAACAAGGGAATGGGGGGCCATTGAATTTTGCTATGAAGCCTTTAACGTTGCAGCTTTCATAAATGGGATGCTCTGTTTAAAAAAGGCTCCATCGACTGTTGCCAGCGTCAGTGGGTAGCTCGTTGATTGCCTTGAGGTTGTCTGTCCATCTGGACTTTGAGCTGTTCTTTGCTATAACCTGAACCGCACACCAGAAAAATCAGAGAACATGTGAGGGAGATGAGGTTATATGTACATGTCCTTCATGCCTCATCCTATGGGAATAATGAAATGTTCTATTGATTTTATGGGAAAAATATTGGTTGGAAAATCTTAAAATAATAGCATGCAGAAATTGTCTTCGGCAGGATGGATTTTGCAAAATTTTGGGAACACAGGCACGCATATGGTCATGCCAATCTTTCCCCCAGGCGGGAAAAAGCTTTGATTGCTAGTGAGGGCGAGAGATATTGATAGTGAAACAGCTCACATATGACCGCAAGCGGGAAAGATTGCTGCAGGCAGGAAAAATTGTTGCCGACGGGAAGCATTTCACATAATTAGAATAAGTGAGCAATAATCTCACACACAGACATATATATGAAATATAGATATAATTTTCATAACTCATCTTCTAATTTGTTTTTAGAAAGTGGGAAACTCAATTTAAAGTTTCTGGATTTTATGATTTTAACTCATGTTAGTCTAAAACTAATCCTTAGTTGAATATCAAATTTGGAGTAATTGAGATTAATGGTAATATTTGCTTCTCGTTTTGCCTAAGCCTACTAATTGATTACTGAAATAAATAAAGAAAACAAACAAAGAGTTACCATATTTTAGATCAACTAACCCAATACAACAATGCATTTAATTAGATTATGTGATTATTCTATTTTTTGGGATGAAGTTTCTTCATCAATTGTGATGACCTAGCCTACCGTCTCCATCAATGACACAAGTTTATCGAATTAGTCTTTCACTCTGTCAACACCACAATATTTGCAAGAAAAGAAAATATACATGATTATTTAAAAATATAAATTAAAATGCATAACTCAGGTGATATGCAAGGTGGCACTGTATGGTAATGTAACTCCAATGATAGAGGGGGAAGCCATTCTTATATCTATAATTGCGAAGGAAGGTTGATTTTGCTTATTTAGTTGGAGAGTCTAATGTTTTTATGCACTTTCCCCTTATCTTAGAAAATTACTTTGTTGATCTCTGCCACTATTGTCAAATAACAGGGTTGAAATAGGATCCCACATTGTTGTAGCGATTACACCCACACCCAACTGACTAGCATTTACCTCTGATTATTTGAAATGTTTGTATTTTTATTATTATGATTGGGCCATTTTTGGTGAAGAGGGAGAGCTTAGTCAGATTTATATCGACAAAACATGATTGTAAAAGTCCATTTGTATCTATGCTCCATCGATTGTCAGCATGCTAAAATCACACTTATTTTGTTTTACTTTTTTACCTAGATTAATAAAGCATTAAATTTATTTTAAAAGATGCATCAATTTATTGTTCTAGTTGATTCGATTGAGTTAGCGCATCCCTTATTGCAATAAAATTTTATTTCCAGATTATGGAACCATTTTTAATGTGTAATGCTTGAAAAATTATGACTCTTTATGCACATTTTTTCTATCTTTTGAATTCATTTTTATAATTCTTGTGTTTTCTTTTAAATTTAGAACTTTTATAGTTCTCTCAATCAACTCATTTACTAGTGCATGTTAATGACATTAGAAAACCTCCATTTCTAGAACTAGTAAAAATAAAAATGAGCGAAGGACCAATTTGTTTTGCTATAAGTATTTGGATCTCAGTTTTGGGATTGAGTTCATTAAAGTGAGTCGTAGGATTGAGTTTTATTAAATTGTGTGCATGTGTGCATGCATGCTATTATAACTCATCATTTCATCAATTGATTATTATTCTTTTGTTATTACAAAGAAAAAGTAATTGCCTAGGCATTATGATTGAAACTGCTCACCTTTTTTTATAATGAGTTTCAAGATTTAGAACTCGTTTACATTTAGTTTCAAGAAAATAACACTTTTAACTCACCTTTGAAAGTGAATTCTAATCACTTCTAAGAATATATAATGAAACAAACTATCATCATTGAAGTCCACTTCATCCTTAACTACATCTGCCTTGAATGCCTCTTTTTCTACTACATCCCTAACAACCTTTTTGTTAAGATTTGCGGTATCTTCCCATCCCACCACTAATGCACCCACTGCTTCGTTGACAACTATAATTGTGTTTGAAATGTCATCAATTTAACCATGCCATGCCCTCAACTGCCTCATCTAATCTTGCATCACACCATTTACCTTTGTTTCGACTTCATCCCCATCAATGATATTGTTAAACTGCCTTCATCACCCTCATCATTACAATAGCCACATGGTGAAGTATTGCCACACTAACTCCATGTGCTATTTCATGCTTGCATTAGAATGCCCAATGGAAATTCACTTCGAGGTTTGTCAGCATCTGCTGTGTTCTTCATCTCAAAAGCTATGATGATAAACTTGGAGTGATTATGAGAGAACTGTGACCTCTGATTGTGTTTTTGGTGGAGATCCAGGAGTGGAGGATCTACAATCTGTCTCTTTGCTATTCCTTGTTTTTGCTAGTGTGGTCAAGTGGTTAGATTGAATCAACTGAACAATACAATATGAAGATGACTTATAGCGGTTTGCATCTGGACCCTTCATCTTCGTTGGAACAAAAGAGGGTTTTCGACTTTCTTTTTTTAGGAAGAAAAGTTATATATATATATATATATATATATAGACGCATACTCAGATCAGTTGGTCGGACATCTGCTTGTCAGTTGTAGGCCCCCTCGGGTCTGGGGTGCGATTCCCCCCGAGTGTAGGGTATAACACTCGAATTCTCCCCCCTAGTGTAGGGTATAACACTCGAATTCTTAGGCGTATGAGGGATGACCAAGGCTCGTATAAGTTCGATTCCGGCCCCCTCGGGTCTGGGGTGCGATTCCCCCCGAGTGTAGGGTATAACACTCGAATTCTTAGGCGCATGAGGGATGACCAAGGCTCGTATAAGTTCGATTCCCACCCGAGTGTAGGGTGTGATACTCGAATTCTTAGGTGTATTGGGGATGACCGAGGTTCGTATAATAGCCTCCAACCATTCCTTTTGAAAAAAAGTATTTTATATATATATGTATATGTATATATCTTTTTACTCCATTGCGTCCTATTGAGTTTTATATTTCATTTAATTGTAATAAATTGAGATCATTTTATATACAATACACTCCAAGTCTTTCTAGCCCTACCTCTATATTTCTTAACAGAAGTCGAGTTTAAAACATCTATTCTCTTAATTGAATCATCAGATGATCGACGTTTAGTTTGACCAAATATCTAAGACGACTCTATAATTTTGTCTGCCACTGAAGTTACCACCAATCTTTTCACGAATATATTCATGTTGCATTTTGTCTCTAAGTGTCAAACCACTCATCCACTTAAGCATTCTCATCTTAACAACACTTAACTTTGTTTTATGCTTTTTTTTTGAAGGCTTACATTCTGCGCCATAGAGCATTGCGAGTCTTACCACCATCTTATAAAATTTTCTTTCAAGTCTAAGTGGTACGTTTCTATCACACAATAACCACAATGCATTCCTCCACTTTAACCAACCAGCCAACCAACTTGAATTCTAATAATAACTTCCCCATCTATATCACTATCACTTCGAACAATAGATCAGACATATCTAAAGCATCACAACTTTTAATGATTTGATCACCCATTGTTTCTACTCTTCCACTAGAGCTACTACTACTAAAATTGCATTCCATGTATTCAACTTTAGTTCTACTCAAACAAAGGTCTTTAAACTCCAATGTAGACCTCTATAATTCAAATTTTTCTTGAACTTTTTCTCTTCTTATCCACAACAAGGATATCATCAGCAGATCAAGGTGCATATATAAATGTCTATTAAGGGCATCCGTAATTAAATCAAAAGGATATGGTCTTAAAGTTGATGCTCTGATGTAATCCAATTGAAATAGGAAAATATTTGGTCAATCCTCCCGTTCGAACACATAACAACTCCATATACATATCTTTAATGACTTGAATATAAGTCCATATCAATACCTTTTTTTCTCTAGAACTCACCAAAGGATATCTCTTGGAACCTTATCGTAAGCTATCTCTAAATCAATAAAAATCATATTTCGATCATCCTTATTCTGAACTTCTCCATCAAACCTCTCAATAAATATATAGCTTCCATAGCAGTTCCACCCAACATAAATCCAAAATGATCATGAGAAATCTTTACAATACCTGCATCAACTTAATTCATCTAAAATTTGCACACTCTTGTGCATCCCCTTTATTTTGAAAAATGGGGACCAAAATACTCTTCCTCCACTCAGGTATCTTTTTACTTTTAAAACTATTATTAAAGAATTTAATAAGTCGAGAAATTCCCAAATCTCCTAAATATTTCCACACTTCAATCGGAATATTATAATATCCTACTGGTTTTCCACCGTTGATTTTTTTTAAAGGAATATTATAAGATCCTACTGGTTTTCCACCGTTGATTTTTTTTAAAGCTCTTTTTTTACAAATGTGACGTTAAAAATAAAATATTATATTATTATTAACAATATTATGATCACTAAGATCGATTGTATTTTTCAGAAACTTCATTGAAAAGTTTATCAAATTAGGTCACCCATCTATGTTGAATATCTTTTTCGAAAAAAAACACTTTGATTTTCATCTTTAATACACTTTACTCGAGTTAACTTATTACTTTTCTTTTCTCTTTGTTCGATTAGGTTATACATATATTTTTCACTCTCTTTAGTATATAATCTCTTATACAGATCAGTAACAGTAGAATTTTTAGCATTATAAATTGTTCTCTTAGACTCCCAATGGCTCCCGATGGCGATATGCTCGGGCGAAACCCTGGTTTAATTCTTTCGGCTTTCAATTCATCCTCTTCGACGACGTACGTTTGTTTTCGCACTTGACAACAACGACATACTTGCCTCTGCGTTCGTCATTTTCTCTTTCGCGCCCAACGACGCAGGGCTTAGCCTCTGCGGCGTCCTTTCTGCACGCGTCGTTTTGCGCAGTCGTCACCTTCTGCGGTTCTGCGCGCGTCTCTTCTGCGTAGTTTCGCTCTAGAAGAACCGAGCTGGAAAGTGGCAACAACTTCCTCGCTTCTTTGCGGCCCTTCAGACCATTTCTTTCCTAGCCGTGACCATCTTGTGAAGGAGATGACCTCAACGCTCTGTTCCTATGCAAATGCAACAACGACGCAGGGCTTAGCCTCTGCGGCGTCCTTTGCGTCCTTTCTGCACGAGTCGTTCTGCGCAATCGTCACCTTCTGCGGTTCTGCGCGCGTCTCTTCTGCGCAGTTTCGCTCTAGACGAACCGAGCCGGAAAGCGGCAACAACTTCCTCGCTTCTGTGCGGCCTGTGCGGCCCTTCAGACCATTTCTTTCCTGACCGTGACCATCTTGTGATGGAGATGACCTCAACGCTCTGTTCCTATGCAAATGCTCTTGCCGGCGATTTGCCCATTCCTACTCGTGCCCCTCCTCCAGGTTCAATTCCAAAATCTTACCACGATGCTCTTGAAGGCGGCAGTGATCACACTTTAATTAAAAAACTCGGAAAAAAAGGAAGCCGACACTTATTCTCAATGAGGTTGAAATTGGTACTCTAGCATCTTCTTGGCGTTTTTCTCTAGTGGAAAATTGCTTTATGGTCACCCAAGACTGGAGTTCATTAGGAAATAGTTTGATGCTATGAAACTATTGGACAATTGGAACATTGGTCTACTTGACGGTAGACGTATACTTATTCAGCTTTCTCATGATGCCGATTACACTCGCATTTTCTCTCGAAAAGCTATCAAGGTTGATAATCATTTTATGAAAATTTTGAAGCGGACTGTCAGTTTTGATCCAAAAGCGGAGTCCCCTATCATTCCTATTTGGATAAAGTTTCTGTGGTTAAAATTACATTTGTTCAACATGGAAATCCTCTACTCTTTAGCAACTGCTTACGGTAAGCCTCTCAAGGTGGATAGTCCTACGCTTGCTGTCACTAGACCCTCTGTGGCTTGTGTGTTAGATATTTCTGAACCAGCTCCGGATAAGATATGAATTGACACTCTTCACAACGGGTATTGACAAAATGTTGACATGGAACCACATCCTCCTTATTGCTCTCATTGTAGTATATTTGGCCACAATTTTACTATTTGCTATCGTTTGCATCGTCATCTAAGGCCAAATATCGCTAAAGAGCCACCTATTACTCCTGTTGAGAAGATGCAACATGTTCCTCTTCCCAACACCACAGTTTTTGAAGAAGAACATACTACAACTACAGATCCATTTGTGTTTATACCACCCACTGTTATTGAAGAAGACTTACTTAAATGCCAAGACGCACGAGAGTGCTCATTTGATCCAATAACAGATCAGCCGGTACAACATGTAGTTGCTTCTAATGTTCCACAATTTGCACATCTCTAGCACACATTAGACCAAGATCAGGTGAGTCAATTTTCGGAAGAGGAATGACAGATCTATTCTAAGGAAGAAGAATGGAGGTCGACTCCAGCTCGGGAACATATTGGATGATATATTGGTTATTATTGACAATGACAATCTTCTTACCAACTTATTAACTTGTTTTTTTTTAGAACCAGAGGCAGAGACAAAAACCAAATTGGGTTGATCTCTAGCCATCTGATGCTATGTATTTTAGCATCTTAGGCTCTTTCTTTATGTCTCTAATGTATTTTTCAGTATTTTCTAGTTTTGGAACCCTTTGTGGTTTTGGTTTGGGCAGGGCGCCATGTTTGGGCCCTCCAACACATTGTATATATATTTTTCTTTCTAGTTAATATATTAGCCTGTGGGCTTTATATATATATATATATATATAGAATATATATATATATATATATGTATACATATAGAATATATGTACAGATAGATAGATAAATACGTATAGAATATATATCCACATAGATGCAAGATGTACAACTTTTGTCTCTTTTTGAACTTATCTAAAAATTTCTCTTGTTAGAAAAAAAAATGTTATGCATTCTTATGAGATGATAGGAGAAAATGAAAAGGATGGTAAAAATATAAAAGAATTTACTTATTTTTGTTTGGGATGAGAAAAATGTTTCCATCTGGGGCCTTTGTCTTCATTGGAACAGAAAAGGGTTTCCTATAAATCTTTTGGAAGAGAATGGATTTTCTCCTTTTAGGAGGAGAAAAGTTTATTTAATGCAAGATATATACAACTTTGGTCTTGTTTTGAACATTTTAACTTTTTTTTTTTAAAGAAAAAAAAAATATGCATCCTTGTGATGGAAGGACAAAATGAAAAGAATGATAAAAATAAAAGAATTTAGCGCTTTTTTTTGTTTGGGATCATTTTGTTTTTTTATATTTTATCTTGTATTATAAATTTTTTTTCTGAAGTTAATTATATTTTTTGTTTGTTAAAACATGTTCGGTTATTTTTAAAAACATTCAAAATATCTTAGATTTTTTTTCCCATTTGTAAAAATAAAATAAATTGAAAATACAACAAGTAATTTATCTTTTAAAAATAAAACATGTAAAAATAAAAACAAAAATAAAAGTGATCTGAGACGGTCTCTTAATAACTATATACAATATATAGCTTCATTTTTCAAATGTGCCAACATTTTCAAAATGCAGTTAAAATTAATTACGCATTTGAATCATATTAGTAATACAACAACAACAATAACAACAAGCCTTAATCTCACTCTATGGGCTTGGCTACATGAATCTTTTTTCTTCATTGTGTCCCGTTTAGTGTCATATTTTCATTTAGCTCTAAGAAATCAAAATCATTTTTTATATAATAAGCCCAAGTCTTCTTAGGTCTACCTCTACCTTTCTTAACATAAGTTGAATCTAAAACATCTACTCTCCAAATCGAATCATTAGATGGTCGAATTTTAATGTGACCAAATAGACAACTCTCTCTAATTTTGTTCGTCATTGGAGCTACACTAACCCTATCACAGATATTTTCATTTCACATTTTGTCTCTAAGTGTAAAGCGACTTATCCACCTAATCATTCTCATCTCGACAACACTTAACTTAGTATTATGCTTCTCTTTTAAAGGCCAACATTCAGTGCCATAGGGCATTGCAGGTCTCACCACTATCTTATAAAATTTTCCTTTCAGTCTAAGCAGTACCTTTCTATCACACGAAAGGCCCGAAGCATTCCTCCACTTCACCCAACCAACTGGAATTCTACAATTAACTTATCCATTTATATCACCATCGCTTCAAACAACAGACCCGAGATATATAAATCGTTCACACCTTAACTTCTCCATTTATATCACCATCGCTTCAAACAACAGACCGGAGATATATAAATCGTTCACACCTTTAATAATTTGATCCCCAAAGTTACACTTCTGTCACTATAGCTACTATTGCTAAAATTACATTCCATGTGTTCAATTTTAGTTCTACTCAAATGAAGGCCTTTAAACTACAATGTTGACCTCCATAATTCAAGTTTTTCCTTTGTTTTTTCTCTCTTCTTATCCACTAGAAGGATATCATCAACAAAAAACATATACACCAAGGTACATTGTCCTATAAATGTCCAGTAAGACCATCCATAACTAAAGCAAAAAGATTGGACTTAAAGCCGATCCCTGGTGTAATCGAACAGAAATAGGACAGTATTTAGTCAATCGTCCTTCAGTTCAAACACAAGTAACAACTCTAGTATACATATCTTTCATGACTTGAATAGAAGTCATATCAACACATTTCTTCTCAAGAACTCTCCAAAGGATATCTCTTGGAACCTTCTCGTAAGTTTTTTTTAAATCAATAAAAATCAAATGTTGATCCTCCTTATTATCTTTGAACTTCTCCATCAAACCTCTCAATAAATGTATAGCTTCCATAGTAGATCTGCCCGACATAAATATAAATTGATATGAGAAATCTTTGTAATAAGTTTTAACCTATTTTCAATTACCCTCTCCCAAAACTTTAAAGTATGACACATAAACTTAATTCCTCTACAATTCGCACTCTCTTGTGCATCCTCTTTATTCTTAAAAATGAAAACCGAAGTACTCAAACCAAAATACTCTTCCTCCACTCCTCGGACATCTTTTTAGTTTTTAGAATAATATTAATGAGTTTAGTAAGCCAAGAAACTCCCACATCCCCTAAATATTTCCACACTTCAATTGGGATATCATCAAGTCCTACAAACTTTCCACCCTTGGTTTTCCTTAAAGCCTCCTCAACTTCTTTACTATTGCGGCGGTAAAAATGATACGTTTTATTATTTTTAACGATATGAAGATCACTAAGGTCGATCATATTTTCAGAAATTTGATTAAAAAAATTATAAAAATATTTGATTAAAAAATTTATAAAAGTAACTCACCCACCTATGTTGAATATCTTTCTCTAAGAAAATGACTTTTTGATTTTCATATGTAATACACTTTACTTGAGTTAAATCTTTATTTTTATTTTCTTTTTGTTTGGCTAGTTTATACATATATTTTTCATCCTCATCATCTAATATATTATAAAGATCACTAAAAACATAATTTTTAGCGTCATAGATTGTTCTTGAATCATATTAGTAATAAATTAGATAAACTCAACAGTTTAGAACAAAAAACGTTAATGAAGTAATGAATGGCCTGGAGTTTTTTTTGACAAATTTCAAGCTGTTCTTAATTAGTAGCGTAGATTAAATAACAAAAAGTAATTTATCATCTTACTAATTTACTTCAATCTGTTGTAAACATCCTGCTTTAATATATATCATTCTCGTATTATTTTCGGCTGAAGCGGTTGTTATTTTGTTCATACTGAACTATTTGAGAAATAGAAGTGCCACTGAAACAAAGCCTAGTTCATATATATGCAAATTTTTTTAATTATTTGATTAATGCATTTTTTCTAGAGAAAGTAAAATCCAAATCTGCGGCCATTTCAACGTTTTATTAACCTTCTTTGAAGTGTATGGACATTTTAAAAGTCTATTTAAAGATTGAAACATTGTACTTTAAACTTAGGTAATTTTTGCATTTCAGTTTAGTCATTCAAGATGTTATTCTCTCCTCCAATGTAGTGGAATGGTTTCAAGGTGTTATATGTGCAAAAGTATAGTTAACTTGACTGCAATGCTATACATCTTTTTGGGAGTTGTTCTAATCAAAGACAAGTGGGCCACAAGTGCTTTTGCAGAGATGGCACTTTAATCCCATAGTGGAACGCACGTATATTGGTGGTTACTTGAATTTCCTTTTTTAAAATTTTGCATGAAGCATGTTATTTGATGGAAATTTTGTGTTTGTAGTGTTATAATTTTTTATCTTAGTGCTGAATAAAATATGCACATATACAAATAAGAGTTAACTGAAAGTCTTAAGAGTTTTTACAAGGAAAACTCATGAATAAAAAAAGTTTACGAAAGTTTGCTCTTTGTTTCCATTAAAATGATGGGATCACCAAGCTTGAATTGTTTTCTTGACCTCATGTGAATGTGGTGAAGAATACTTTAGGAAATGGTGATGATGACAAGATGTCAATATTTTTGGCCGACGGTGGTGGTTAAGAGACACATTTCTCATAATTAGTTTGAATTTATCTCAGGCAAGTCTACTATGAATGCTATGCATTTATTAAGAGGTTAGATGGAGAAGTACAGAGACAAGTACAGAGACAATAAGGAGGATTTACATGTGATTGTTGATTTAGAAAAGTTTAAGATAATGTTTCAAGAGAAGTTTCTTGGAGAGTTCGGAAAGAATGGTGTTGATATGACTTATATTCAAGTCATTAAAAGAATATACACTAGAGTTGTTGTGCTTGAACAGAAGTAGGATTGATCAAGTATTTTTATTTTTGAGTTGGATTACATTAGAGATTGACTTTGAGCGCATATCTTTTTGCTTTAGTTATGGATACTCTTACTAGATGTATCTTGGTGTATGCTTTACACTGATGATGTCCTTTTTGTGGATAAGACTAGAAATAGAGTTCAGGATAAGCTTGAATTGTGGAGGTCTACATTAGAGGCTAAAGACCTTAGTTTGAATAGAGATCTAAAACTGAATTCATTGAATGTAATTTTAGCAGTAGCAGATCTAGTGACAAAGCTGCAATAATGGGTGATCAAATCATTACGGTGATCAAATCATTAAAAGGAGTGAGCATTTTAGATATATTGGGTCTATTTGTCAAAGTGGTGATGATATAGATGGGGATCTTATTAGTAGAATTCAAGTTGGATAGTTGAAGTGGAGGAATGCATCTGGCCTATTGTGTGAGAGAACGCAAAACGTTAGCCTATAAAAGAGAAGCATGAAATTAAGTTAAGTGTTGCTGAGATGAGAATGCTTAGGTGGATAGTGACTTGAGACAAAATGTGAAACGAATGTATCCATGAAGTGTAGATCCAATGCAGATAAGATTAGAGAGAATTGTCTTACATGGTTTTGTCACATTAAACTTCGAGCATCTGATGATCCGGTTAGGAGAGTATATGTTTTAGATTCAACTTATGCTAAGAAAGGTACAGGTAGACCTAAAAAGAATTTGGCATGTTTATAAAAATTGATATTAATTCATTAGAATTAAATGAAAATGACACTCAATAGGGCACAATGGAGAAAAATATTCATGTAGTCGATCCCACTTAGTGGGATAAAGGTTTATTTTTCCCAACAAGTTTTTGTTGTCGTCGTGGTTAAGAGGCAGTTGTTGGGCGACGACGGTCATTTGATGTTAATTAAGGCTATCATACAATGTTGATCTGGAGACATTGGTTTGACTACTATGGCTAGGGGATGATAGTTAGGCAACTGTAATATGTGATGGACGAACGATGGCAATCAAGCAATGGTTGTTAGGTGATGACAGTTTCTAATAATGATTATCGACTATGTCTCTAGAATTTCTTAGATATCAAACCTCTCTCCAATTTTAAACCCATTTATGTGAATAATAGGATTATTTATAACCTTTCAAAATGACATTTTTAATGATTCTAACTAATTTTCTGAGTATCTCATTAACGAGACCTATTGATTTCATCAATCATAGAGATTTATTAATTATTTAAGTTTTTCAATGATATCAGGAGTAAGTGATCGCATGATCATTGAATTTCTCTAATCAAGATGTTTTTTATGACTATACGCATACTAGATTTGAAGATAGTTTGCTTTTTCAAACTGTCATGAAAATTTCAAATACATTTCAGTACTTGATCTGGGAGCATTTGAACTTGGACTGAACACTTTTTGTGCCATTGAGATTATCTCATCAAAACATTCATTTTGACCATAAGTTTGTTAAAATTAGAGCTTAGATGGTTTGAATTTAATTATGAAAATTTCTAATTTAAATGTTATTTGATTATACGGATTTTCTGGTCAGGTATAAGAGGAATTACTTGAAATTTGAAATTTTGTTCTATGGCATCATATGTTTCGTTATTGATCATAACTATCATTTTTAATGCACAGAAAAATTATTTTTATTCCTAAAAACTCTAGCTGGGTTTTTTCAATAAGTTCTGATTTATTTCAAATTCAATGGTACAATTCCATATACGTACATTCCAAGCCGCTGATTGGTCTGCCTGAACAGGAATTGGTGAATCGCTGCAGTTTTTGTGTGGTTGAACAGTTTAGCTTCTCTTAGTGCCATATTGCCCACCAATTTGAGTAATCATTAGCATTTGGTATATATTTCCTTGGAATTTTCAAGGAAATTTTCCTCGGGGAAGAAAGTTTGTGGTTCGTTTCATATGAATGTTGTATCTTTGGGATTACGTATAGCAGACTCTATTTTACAGCAAATGCTTATTTTCTTCTATCTGCTTTTGTATTTATTGGCATAGTTCCCATGTTTCTTTTTTCTTTTTTTTTTAAAGGCTCCATCTGGGAGAGCATTTCTATAAATTTTATTAGTTTTTAACAGCTTAGTATGTTACTTGGCTACAGATTTTCAGATGCTTTTAAGAAATTTGTGTAATGTGAACACCTTTTTATGACTAGATGAATTATCTAATGGCTAAAAGAAAGTTCAAAAAGAAAAAAATCAATAAGACTCAGCGGCTTCTATATATAATATATATATATATATATATATATATGTAAACATATTTACAACTGCTTCCATAGACAACTATAGCTGCCCCAAAACCATCCCAAATATACCCTAGATGACATTAGACCAGCCCTTCTTTTCTCTTTGGCATTTATGGTTCCATTTTTCCAACATTACTTGAAGAAAGAAATAAACAAACAAAATCCCTCATGCGACCCCATTGCGTCTTTTTATATTGCACCTACATTTTTTATTTATTTGTCAGAGTTAACTGTCAGTTCATCATGACTTACTGAAGCTGAGAAATGGAGCATGAAAAGTTATTCCATCTCAAGAAGAAAACAATAAGCAGCATTGCTGAAGCGCCTGCGCATTTCATCTTAAAGAGATTGAATGAATGCCTTGCAAGCTGCGCCTTTCATCTTAAAGAGATTGAATGAATGCCTTGCAAGAATCAACAAAATAAAATAGAATAATGTAAACATACATTTCTACTTTCAAGAAGAGAAAGCAATAGTAATTTGTGCTCTACTCTTTTCTTGGAATGCAATTAGTTTAATTGTCGGATTGCCTAAGCATGTGGAATAACTTTATGTGGTACGTGTAAAAAAAAAAATCGAGATAATTGTTTTGTTCAGAAGTCTGCTGCACTTACAATTTTGTTTGCATTTTTATTGAGATTTAATCGTCATGTGTTGTGTCATTTTCACACATCACACCTTGAGACCATGTCCACATCTTTTCTCATTCCCATCCATTACAATTCTATTGTTATCTTCCGATATGTTCTGAGTATGCCCGAGTGCCCCCAAATAGTGCTGCTATGAAACTCTTGTAATAAATTTGGTATGTGTCTTGAATTTTGAGGTAATACATGGCCTCTCTGGTAAATTAATCGAAATATCTGTTCTTGCCATTCAATAAAGCCTGTCGGATCTTGTTCAATTTCTCATATGCCTCATTTTCTTGCCTTATGACCTCCCAGTCCAAGATCAAAGGAATCGGCAATGCCAACAATTGAGGTTCCTCCATCCGTCGTGATAAAGCATCAACAACCTTATTCTCTAATCTCAACCGATACTGAAACTCAGAGTTATATCCTAGTAGCTTAAATAGTCACCTATGATATTCACTGTCCGTTGTTCTAATGAAAATTTAAGGTTGCGTTGATCCATGCGTGTTTACATCACCCCAACAAATAATTTCATCATTTATGAATGACAAGCACAATTGCCATAAGCTTCCACTCATAAATTGACTTGAGTTTGGCTTTTACATAAGCTCCTGATGAAAATAAACTATGAGTCATTAACACGGCATGAGTGTGCCTTGAAGCATTCGTCTCTACAACGAATTTTTGGTTGAAATCAGGTAATGCTACTAATTGTACACGCTTAATAGCTTTAACTTATAAAGAGCCTGGTCTTCGCTTCACCCACTTAAAGTTATCCTATTCTAGGTCGTAGAACTGGTGCTCACCGAGTGTCGTCAACACCTTCAAATGATCAATATTGTCTTCCAAGAAATGCGTGGACGCTAGGATATTGTTAAACAACAACACAAAATTCAGGAGGAAATGCTAAGACATTTTGTTCTTCTGTGATTGAAATGAGGATCACTTCCCCCCACTGCACGAGGATTGCGCCTAACCCATAGCCCGAAGCATCAATCTCTATAACGAATTTTGGTTGAAATCAGGTAACATAATCAATGGTACACTCGTAATGGCCTTCTTTAACTTCTCAAAAGCCCAAGTCGCCGCTTTCCCCACTGAAAATTAACCTATTCTGGATCGTAGAGTTGGTGCTCATCGAGTATCGTGAACACCTTCAAAAGATCAATGTGGTCAAGGAACGACTTTACACTAGGATATCATCAAAGAACAACACAAATTTATGGAGGAAATGTTAACATACCTTGTTCATCAATGATTGAAATGTAACCGTGCATTGGTAAGCCCTAATGGCATAACTAGAATTCGCAATGACCCTTGTGAGTTCAAAATATAGTCTTGAACTTCCTTCGGCTACATATAAATCTAATACTATCCTGATTTCAAGTTAATCTTTGAGAATACTACGGGCCTTCGCAATGACCCTTGTGAGTTCAAAATGTAGTCTTGAACTTCCTTCGGCTACATCTAAATCTAATACTATGCTGATTTCAAGTTAATCTTTGAGAATACTACGGGCCCAAAAAACTTGTCCAATAGTTAGACGTTCATCAGGATTAGAAATGTATCAGGTACTGTTTTCTTATTCACTGCCTAATATTTCATATATATTGTTATCTCTCATCTTTCTTCCGCACTAACAAACTGGGATAGAGAAAGAGTTCACATTAGACTGTATGGCCCCAACCTCCAACTTCTCTCGGATCAATCTCTCAATCTCGCTTTTCTATATATGGGGGTTCTTGCATGCTTGTGTTCCCCAAGGCGACAATCCACCTGCAACTAGAAAACTTGTATAAACTGTTGGAGTTGTTGGATCGATACCAAAATCTCTGGCAACTCCGTGTCATGTGTCTTTTTCATACTATGCAACTTGATTAAGAATCCCAACCTTGTGTCCCGCATTGCCCTAACCATGATCTTGAGTGTTAACAATGCCTTGCACAAACTTGGGTTACCACAAAGCATCACCTTCTTGTCTTTCTTCTGAAATTCTATTATCAGGAGTTTCAATATATCTTAGTTTTTCCTAAGGACTACAATCATTTCATACCCAATGTCACGTCAGTGCTCACTATATCCAAGGGAAGAAAATCCCCCATCCCCTGAATACTTCAGTGTCAAAATCATTCATTTACAAACTTCTTTGCTCTTCTCCACATGTCCTGCCCCCATCATGGCTCCAAAACTTCCTGTGTCAATCATATCAAGCTCTAATTGCTT
>NW_018164444.1:9260373-9261618 GCF_001263595.1 Phalaenopsis equestris
AAAAAAAAACTTGTTCAGATCAGTTCTCTATTATCTGTGCTTCTGTCGAGTGTAGACATGAATATCTCCATCGCCCAAACAAACCCACGTATGGCAGGAAAAATGTAAATTTATATTTTAGGAATGTTTATGATTCTTTTGATTTTTTCATTAGAATGTGTTTCCTGAGATATATTGTCCCATAAATCCTGTATTTAACACCCTTTAGCTCTGACTGAAATTTTCTTTTTCAGTTGTTAAGCTCCTTCATAAATTTAAATGGAATTCATTAACGCTTTCCAAATATTTTATATATTCCATTGATTATTAATGGCATACAATTTTGTGCAAATAAGCATGCGTATTGTGATGATTATTAAATGGAACTTCTTAGATGGAAATTTTACGCATGCCTTAAAACATCTACGTTGTTTCTATTGTCATCGCAGGTTGCCTCAGGACGTTTTGGTGTTACTCCAACATTTTTAGCCAACGCTGACCAGTTGGAAATCAAAATTGCTCAAGGTGCAAAACCTGGAGAAGGTGGTCAGCTTCCAGGGAAGAAAGTTAGCGCTTACATTGCAAGATTAAGGAATTCTAAGCCTGGAGTTCCTCTTATATCTCCTCCTCCACATCATGATATTTACTCAATTGAGGATCTTGCACAGTTAATTTTTGACCTCCATCAGGTAATGTTATTATGGATTAGCATGTCATCATTTGGGCTGCCTTTATTACCTCAACTTATAATATTATGTACTATATGATGTATTGAATCTATTGGCATATCTTAATGCACTACTAACAACTTTAATTCATGTACACCGTTTTTACTTGTAATCCTTCCATAGTAATTTGATATTTTCATTTTTTTCTTATGCTTTCTCTGATCTTTATTCTACATATCTAAATCATCTTGCTATTTTTTTTTACTCCCACAATCTTTATAATCTAGTCATTTTCACTCTCCATTATAGTTTACCATTCATTCATTTTAATATATTTGAATTTGCTACTCACACGATGATTATCTATAAGATTTTTTTTGCCCAATACTCGATATATTCTAGATAGTCTGGTAACAGTTTCATGAATTTATTTTTAAATCTCTATAATAACTTTTTTTAGTCTTGAATTTCTGAATCATTTTTATTATTTTAATGTCATACTTAACTTCTAGAAGTTAGGTTTTCATCCATGTTTTGCTCTTTAGTATAATGTATTCAAGCATGTCAGTTCTGTGCATGACTTGGATATTCCAACGAT
>NW_018164444.1:9261718-9262037 GCF_001263595.1 Phalaenopsis equestris
CTGTTCCAAAGTGAAAGAGAACATAGCTGGCATTTCTTCACTTCACAAGGAGGAGATTCTGAATTGACTGAGGTTTGAAGAAGGCCAACTGCCAGTCAGGTACTTGTACTTGGGAGTCCCTTTCATCACATATAGGCTGAAAGCTACTGAATGCAAGGCTTTGGTGGATAGTTTTGTGAAGCTTATGAAAGCTGTTCTATTCTCTATTCAATCCTACTGGTATGTGTATGCCCCCTATGAGAAAATGATATTGAACAGATTCTAATAAGATTCTTGTGGAAAGGTAAAGACCTTAAAGGCGCTAAAGTTCTCTTGGGAT
>NW_018164444.1:9262137-9262528 GCF_001263595.1 Phalaenopsis equestris
CCGTGGCTTCAATCGGACCCGTCCTTCCACTGCTTCAACTGCAGATGCGGCTGACCTAGATGTCCCATCAATAGCGAAGGAAGTGGCTGAACTCCTTCTTTCGTCCCTGACTCGATTTCCTGAAGAAAGGGCGGGGGAATCAACGAATGTGATCGCCCCTCAATCAATCAGGCTAGCAGCGGAGATTCTTCCTGAAGATAGGCCCGGGCTCAGACCTTGCGATTGACCTAAGATAAGGAGTTTCCTTCCGCCCATCTTCCCCCGCTCAGTGGCTTTTGGCTCTTTCATGTTCGGACTCGTACCTTCAGCCCCGAAATTTGATAAAGAAGTCCTGCGACCCTATCTTGCAATCTCATGAAATGGCGTTGTTGCATCTGTTCATGGGGAGGGG
>NW_018164444.1:9262628-9263799 GCF_001263595.1 Phalaenopsis equestris
TGGATAATCTCAGGATTTATTTCAAACGAGTCGGCTTCTACGACAGCGTTTTGTATACTTGAGTGAATTTTATCTGTCGTAGGATTTACGTAATCCCTCAATGAAGTATGATGATTTTCCAAGTTATTATCTTGAAAGTTTTCCATTTCCATTTCTAGTTTTTCGAGTCCTCTTTGTATTTTAATTTTTTAATTTTTTTTTTCAAACTCGGGATCAGAAGGAACAAGTCCTGCAGATCCTTTGTTTAGCATACGCAACACAATAAACAATATATTAATAATTAAACAAATAACAGATGAAATATATTCAACACAACAAAATATTTTCACGAACACCTTATTTTTCACACAAACAGTTTTTTTTAACACATAAATAGTTTTTCTTACGACACTATAGTTTTTCAAGTCTAAGATTAATTACTTCAACTAAAATTCTCCTAAAGTTCTTACCGAAGCTTCCCCGGCAACGACACCAAAAACTTGACAGCGACTTTATATATGCTTAAATTTATGAACCGAGATTTATATATTTATTATGATTTTGTAAAGTCACAATTTTAAACGCAAGTATACATATCGCTCAAGTAATACAGGGCTCTAGTGGAGTCCCGTTTATCGATCCCACAAGGAAGCGAGGTAATAGGTCCTTAGTCAAACGCTAATCTACTACAATTAGTCCTTAGTTTGGAATGTTGATTAAAATGATGTTTTATCTAGCAACAACTCCTAAATGTAAGTGTTAAATGTAAAGATAGTAACAATAACTAAATGTAAATATTAATTCTAAAGATAACCCTTTTTGGAGGAATTGGTTTATAGAATTTTGAGATATTAAAACTACTATTCTTATGTAATGAATTGGATAATGTAAAGGAATGAGATGCATTAAATATTGTATGTGCCAAATAGGAACAATCCTATTCTTTACCCTTTGGTCCAGGCATAAAGAACATTGACTAATCTTATGCTTGTTTACTGAATCCGTGGCTAAGTTAGGAGGATACCGGCTCTCACTTTGGAGCTCCCACATTCCCCTCACCTGAGGGCTAACATCTCCACTTCAGTACTCAAACAATAGGACCAAATTGAGGATTTTATTCTGTCGCCCCAAAATCTCCAATTCTACACCCATCAAAGTATATTTCCCTATTTATTTGCACTCAACTCCCATG
>NW_018164444.1:9270208-9289451 GCF_001263595.1 Phalaenopsis equestris
ACTCGGTCTCTATTCTAAGTACATTTGTTTACACAGTACTTTGGGTTTTGTTAATCACTTCGGTCAACACCAATACGTGCAGCGTGCTTGTGCATCACACGGGTCCATTTGCTAACCTCATTTTTTTAGGTTTAACTAATTCCTCCTTAGGAACCTAAGATCTAGCCATAGGACTTTTCTATCAACTATCCTAGCGGACTAGTACTAGGACCAACCCCTCTTATAAATTCTACCCGCTTCTTAGCTCTCCTTGGGGTTCTCACATGAGCGGTTTTGGATCGCCAGAACTTGGATGGTTGAAACCAACATGATGAAACCCAAAGAGAGTTCCTATAAGGATCAGAAATACCTTATGAGAGCCCTTTAGACTTGGGAGCTTCCATCCTATGGTGTACTGTAATTTTCGCACACTAAAATCACAATTCAAATCGTTCACACCTTTATTTATTTTATAATTAATCAAAACTAAAATCAATTGTCAAAATAATCAACCACGAAATAAATTAAAATAAAACCAAATCTGACGTGTTTTTGACCCAATCGTTGATGAGGTTGCCCAAATGACATCGAATGACGAAACGAACTATGTTGGCACTCTAAATCATCGATTTTACTCGGGAGCACACCCATTTTGATATGCCTCTGAGCATGAATAAATCACAAAAAAATTGATGCGTTTAGGTGAAATAAAAAAAGAGCAAATCTCCCCTATTTAAACTCATGCACTTCCCATTCATAAAACCCTAACACTCATTTTGACCGAACCTCATAAAGTCAAACAAAAGGATAGTTTGGAAAGTCATCGAGGTTCACCTCTATTCAGTGACATTACTTAGTCCTCACACATTTGATTTGAAAAATAAATGCTCCTAGTTGATACTCTCTCACTTTTTTTTCCTGCGTCCAACCTTAAAAGCCTAAACTTTGAATTCTTGAAGACAGAACTATTGATCTTAATTGAGAGTCTTCTTAGGTGAGTTTGATTGCCTAAGATGTTATTAATTATAGAGGCTTTGACACATGTAGAAAACATGTACGATACCTACAATTTCTTATTAGCATATGAGTGATATGTTATGATTTACCTATCTATTAGTTTGTTACCATACATGTGCTAATGTAGTACATATTTTTAGCCACCCAACATGTTTATGTTCGAGTGCCTCTATTTATGTTTAGTATTGATTGCACGTTGCATGTTCTCAATACAAAATTAGTTCGGGAAGAGTTATTGTGTAAGCATTTCCCATTAAGTTAAACTAAAGATCTAACTTTAAAGTTTATAAATATTACAGAGCAAAAGAATATAAGACTAAGGAGGATTTTAATAAAAGGTAGAGAGCTTAAATTTCAGTGATAAAACATTCTGAAGGATGTGAATAAGGTTAGCAAGTAATAATACCTGATTTATAACTCTATACCAAATAGATATAATTTTTTGTGTTCTTAATATGAGGAATGAATATTTGAAAATTTAATACCTCAGCACTATAAATCCTGTTACAACTCAGTTAAGAGATTTAATTCTTAGATAATATTGGTTGAATTTCAAATTTTTAGAAAAATTTAGGAAGTAATTATAAATTTGAGTTAGGAAACTAGTATTCAAAGACATTAAAAATCTCTTAACTAGATATAATAATCCTCCTTGAAAATGAACAGAAAAAGAAAAGCAAAAGAAAGAGGAAAATTAAAAAGTTCAATGCATAAAGTTTTTTAAAAAAATCGTAATCCTAAGAGATGAATCTTGAGGTTATGCTCCAATAAAAAAATTAATATTGATACACTGTTCTAATAAATTAAAGGATTAAAAACTTCACCAACTTAATCTTAAAATTTTGTATTCAACATGATAATAACAATCAATATTGTTTAAGTGCATAGCCAACAAAATTTCAAGTGTGAATTATTAATTTCATGAAATTCGTACATCGCATAAGTAATTTTAGATGGATTGTATAGATCTAATATTAGGAAGAGTTATATCAAAATATTAGGGGGTTGCTATGAGAATTATACCTAAAGAAGAGACATGAGCATGTTGTTCTAAATATTTGCTGAATTATTAAAAAAAAACTAAAATTTTTTATGTAAATCTACCCTAATGTTTATTAAATTCTAATTTTAAATTTTAAAATTACTTGATGACAAGTAATGTTTAAGTTTGCAGATATTTGATGTGTATCAAATATGCATGTTATTTTGCATGATAGTTTTATCTTTATTTATATAATTTTATGATTTTCATGGTGTTTGTAGTTATATATGCAATGTACAAGATATTAGGTAACTTGGAGAGCAAAAGAGATAAAACAAAAATTAAATGGACTGAACTGGGCTGAACTGACACCTAGGTACCAGTTCTGAGTTCCTCGGTACCTGGAACTAGAGCCACGGGTGCTTAGGCACCAATTTTGGGTGCCCATGCACCTAGACTCCATATCTAGATGCCAAGAAGCTCGTATGTGTGGGATTACGATTGGCACCTTCAATACACATCTTTTATAGCTAAGAGAAATAAAAATACAACACAACTCATAATTAGGTGGTTCCATTCGACTCCAAGGATTCTTCTCCTCCAATGTCTTGAAGTCAAAAGCCCCTCTTTGTTATTTTGAGTAGTGAAGAGTTTGTAAAAGAGTCAGAGAAAGTAATATTCATTGTACATGATTTACTCATGTGGAGAACAAAGAAAGATCAGTTAGAGTAGTGTCCTCAATCAATTTCATCTTTCTAATCTTTGTATTATGGTGTTTTGCTAAATAAAATGGTGATTTTGTTGTTATGAAACATGCGTAGCAAGTAGATATTCATCTTCTCCTTTGAAACATGTGTAGCAAGTAGATACCCCTCTTCTCCTTTGAATTGGTAATATAGGAATTTTGTGTTTAACATGTATGTTGTGATTCATTTGAAATTGCATAGTGGTGATAAATTAACTTTTCGTTCTTCATTGATTTTCAATCTGACCAATTATTATGTTAAAATATTTTGTTATCTAGTTGTGTGGGAGCACGCTAGTGGAACAAAGTAGGTTAACTCACACTTACATCAAAGAATAAAAGATATCATTGCATGGTTAGTTCAATCATATAGGAAAATTTGAGATCCAGGGATAATCACTTGATTTAGGAGACTAGACCTGTTTTATTTCCAAACCTTCTTAAGATGCCCAAAATTAGACAATGAGGAGTGTTATTCTTGATTGTCACCCAAACTATGTCATTTAGGTTTTAAGTTTTTTCCAAAAATTAGAAGTAGTAACTTTGAAATTGCCCATACATTTGAATACTTTATGCTAAACTTAAATCTGGAAGAGCTTTTCTTAATCTAGAAAGTTAAATCGTTCTCCGTGAGATCGATATGCACACTCATAATCCATATTGATTGACATGTATACTTGCGTGGTTGTTGGCGCTTCATAACATTTCAGGCTTATCAGACACTAATTAGTACTCAACTAAAAGAGAAAAGCGAGGGATAGACTTGCCACCTTACTCATCAACCTCATGTTTTTTTAGCACATTCCGAACATATGCTTCTTGAGAGTCAAACCTTTTACGACATTGTCTCTTAGAATCTCCATGCTAAGAATTCCACAACCTTCGCCCAACTCCATCTCAAAATTTTTGAATGGTTACTTCCTCTTATCAACCCCAGTCTGACTAGTTGATGTAATCAACATGTCATCAACATATAGAAATAAGTGAATGAACTGACCATTGACCAATTTCTTAAAATATGCATAATGATCATATTAGCTCCTCATGTACCTATGTCCCATCATGAACTGATTATGCTTCTTATACCACTATTGTGGTGACAGCTTTAACCCATATAAAAACTTGTCTAATCTATAAAACAATTATTTTGAGGCTCTATATCTCGGCAATGGAAACATATAAATCTTCTCATATAATTCCTTGTGTAGGAATGAAGCCTTCACATTAAGCTGCTCTAAAATTAGACAGTATTATGCTACAATTGCTAAGAGAATACAGATCTAGGGATGTTTGACCACTAGAGAGAACAATCCATCATAGACAATCTCTTCTCGTTGTGCAAAACCTTTTGCTACTAACCTAACCTTGTATTGCACCTCAGCTCCATAAAATAAATCCTTCTTTACACATACCCATTTGCACCAACGGCTTTTCTTCCCAGAGGAAGCTTCACCAACTTCTAGGTACTATCTTCCAAAGAAACTCAATCTCTCCATACATTGCCTCTCTCCAAAGATCATTGTTTGGGCTCAACACAACTTCCTTGTAGTGACAATAAATTTCAGCCTATGTGGCTAGAGTATAAATTCAATGTGATGCCTCAACCAAGCAAGTTTTAGAATATTTTTGTTGTGGCTAGAGTATAAATTCAATGTGATGCCTCAACGCAAGTTTTAGAATATTTTTGCGCCTAGTTTTGCTCCTAACAATATATTCAGAAGCAGGGACCTCATCGTCAACATCTTCTTCAACCTCCCTCTGAGCAATGAGCTGTAGTTAAATCAGGTACCTAAGTGAGAGCGAACAAACTCCATGAAACAAATGAAGTTGCATCAAACTCTAACTTCTACTGCATATTTGTGGTCTAAATAGAACTCTTCATATGCTTCAAGTCCCGAGGCTTCAACATGATCATCTCATTAAATGTAACATCTTTACTAATCATAATCTTCTCTGCTTGATCATAAAGTCTAAAGCACTTGACTCTACGCTTGAAGCTAATAAAGGTCGTCTTCTTTGCTTTTAATTTTGATCTATCATTCTGCATGTGATAGTAAGATAGACACTCAGACACTCTCATGTGCTTATAATCTCTAGCAGAATGCTCTGACCATATCTCTTTTGGTGTCTTCTATATAATAGTTATAAAAGGCAGACAATTCACCAAGCGACAAACATAGTCTATGGCCTCGACCTAATAGACTCTATCTAGCTCAATATTAGACATCATACACCAAATTTTCTCCACTAAAGTTTGGTTCATCCTCTCTGCCACCCAGTTCTACTGCAGTCTCTCAAATAATGAAGTTGTGCTCGGTCCCAACTCTCTAGCACTCTTGCAAAACACATCTAATGTATGTTTTCCTCCATTATTTGATTTGATATACAAGATCTTTTTACTAATATGAGTCTCAATCCACTTCTTCCAAGTCATCTCTTCAAGGTATACACTTACACATATCTGGTGTAGTCATTGATAAAAGATAAAGCATCTCCACCCATTGAATGATGTTAGTTTTTTCGGGCCCCAAACGTCTATGAACATGCTCTAAAATATCATTTATAATGTGGATGACAATAACAAAAAATACACATGTTCTCATGTTCGCGCAAAAATCAAGTTTGCAAGTGCTCACTCCTTGATCATTTCTTGCTTCACCAAAGCCTAAAGTGAAGCCTCTCTAATATGAGCTACCTGCATATGATATAATGCAGTAGTGTCAGAAAAATCATCAGCTACAACAACAGTTCCAATCAATGTACTACACTAAAGATATTAAATGTTGCAATGATGAACTACTTTAAAAAAATTAGTGCTCCACCATATATCCTCATAACTCCTCACTTAATAACTACACTGTAGTACTTAGCCTCAAGGATCCAACTGATATCAAATTCTTTCTGATATCCATAACATGTCTAACATTAACCAACTCCCTGATAGTATCATCATGCACCATGATAAATATACTCAATACACCAATATTATGACAAGCTTGATGTTGCCCATTGTCACAACACCGCTAGCAAGCTTATTGTATGTACAAAACCACTCTCAATGGAAACAAGTGTAATAGGTAGCACATGTAAGTAAAATTCAACACAAATCATCTGTATACAAATTATGAGAAACTCAGATAATGAGACATCTGAATCAGACCCTTCACATCTCTCCACAATAAGATTAGCTTTTGTCTTAAAGGAAACTCTTTTTCCGTTCTATTTCAATTTTTGACAATCTCATTCAATAACTAGTCTCTAAACAAAAAACAAATTGATTTTTTTTTCCAAGACTTCCTCTACGAGACATGTCCCACTTTTAAGAAGTATTGTTGTGGTCACCCTTTTTTTGCCAAATTCCTCTTCTTCTCAGATCTATCACATTTGAGTGTAAGTGCTCAACCAACACTATCTGTACAGACTCATTATCCCTTTAAAGGAACTCATAGTTCAACATCTTAGTCACCACACTATAGTTCAAGATCTTTTTCCCACAAATGAATATTATCACGAGTTTTTGTACTCAGTACTCATTAGGAAGTGAATTCAATAAAGCAAGTGTCCTATCTTTATCTCCAATCTTCTCAACCAGATTTAAAGAACTAACAAATTTTTTGTAAAATCATTCAAGTGCTCAACAATAATAATCTCGCATCTCATCTGAAACATATAGAGTCGATGTTTCATATATAAATGATTCTCTACGCTTTTTGTGAGATATTTATTCTCCAATATTCTTCATAATTTTTCTGCGGAAGGCTCTATCATCACCTCATATTTGTTCTTCAGAGATACCTGACAACATGTTATTAGTCGTGGCTCCATCAGATCTCATAACCTAACTTGCTCCAATTTTTATGCCTTGTGTCCGCAATTTTATCGAAACCACAACCGCTTGTTGCCAGATTAGCACCAATCCGACATTGATATCAAATTATTGTGCAAAAAAATGTTGATAATAAAATCAAATTAAAAAAAAAACAATAAGTCATGGCGCAATTTATTTGGTTCAGTGCAAATCCACCTATGTCCATGGGGAGAGGTTACCTATGTCCATGAAGAAAGGTTATTCCACTATCAACAGATGAGAGGAGAACAAAAAACGGTTGAAATAAGATTACAACCCCATATACAAAAATCAACCCTAATCTCTTTCATAAATAAGAGAGGATTAGGACAAATAAACTAAGAATTTTTCTAACATAGAAAAGATCTTGTAATTAGATCTTCTCTAGTAAAGTTATCTAACATCAATCTTGATAATATAAAAAAGGTCATATAATTAAATCTCCTCTAATTAAAATATACACACTTTCTAATATATAACAATAAGATTTAGTACTTTCCATAGCAAGACCAACTCATTATTAATATTATTATTTGCAAGTGATAATGTCATTTGAGATCGTATTATCATCTAAAAATACTCCTCACTAACCATAAATATTCACTCTTTACTATATTCTATATCCCCTCTTTAAGTTATTCGGATTTCTCAAGTGCATTTTCATCGAGGATTTCATTCTTTGAATCTAATTGCTCTCCTTCATTGATTGTAAAAGATTTTAAGGTGTGCTCATAAATTGAATAGCTAACAACTTAGCAGGTTTTAATTTTGAATGAATTGAGAATTTTATTTGAGGTAGGAATTATATCATCATTCTTGTTCCTTGTATGAAACTGTATTATTAGTATTATTATGAGAATTTTGGAGTTTTGGAGTATGTATATATATATATATATAGATTTTATCTTCTATTATTATTTTAAACCTTCACTTTTGAATTTTTCATATACATTAATATTTTGCTGTTACTATCCATTTTACATAATATTTAGTTTGCAAACCTCTATTAACATATCACATAATGTGATGCTCTTGAGTATTTACATTTTTCTTATACATTTACATGTCTAAAATCTAAACTTATATTTAATGACAGCCTTTTACAGACATAAGTGCATCAAAATATAGGCATGAAAAACATACTTCACTTTAAAAATTTTAATATTAATGAAAATTTTGACATGATATTAATAGTTCGTTAAATATGTAAATACATTGAATTATATGGCGTGCAAATTCTCTATTTTTAAAAATTCCTTTATATTAAATTTATGTCTATGGCAAACTCATAATCTTTATCACATTCATTCAAATAACAAAAAATTATTTATTATTATTTTATTCAAGATTAGGTGCTACTACAAATCTTTACAAGTAAAAGCATACTTTTGAAACTTTAGGGCCTGTTTGGGACAGTTTTTTACATGTTTTGATTTTTAGACCACCACCACAATTCTGTTGAGGGAACTGCTTTCTTGTTGTTTTTTAAAAATTTTTGTGACAGAAAGCAGTTTTTTTCAACCCGATATGTTAAAATGTTGTGACTGTCAGAAAGCTGCAGTTAGACATTTTAAAAATAAAATAAATTTGTAATAACCGTTGCAGTTAAAAAAGCAATTTCTTCTGCAATAGCTTCACAACTGTACATTCAAACAGCTGCAACTCCCCCAAACAAACCTTTAATCCTTGTTGTTTTTTAAAAATTTTTGTGACAGAAAGCAATTTTTTTCAACCCGATATGTTAAAATGATGTGCTGTCAGAAAGCTGTAGTTAGACATTTTGAAAATAAAATAAATTTGTAATAACCCATGCAGTTAAAAAAGCAATTTCTTCTGCAATAACTTCACAACTGTACATTCAAACAGCTGCAGCTCCCCCAAACAAACCTTTAATATCTTTGTTAACTTTCGTGTGCTAATTTATGTTATCTATTTTTTTTTTTTTAGGCATAATAACTTGTGGTCTTTAGTACATACATAGCATTCCAAAACATTACAATTTGCAAATCTAGCACTACCCTTCATCCATTCTTTTTAAACTCACTCAAATATCGAAATTTATAATAAAACCTAACCACCATATTTTTCATTTTATCAAACTCTCAATAGTCGTACATGTAAATGCATCAATTCAATAGTTCAAAAAATTACGCAGACGATAGTTTTGTAAATAGCAATGTCCAAAGAGCTATGTACAATTATCACACACAAAAAAAAGCTCAATTTCTATTCAAATATTTTACTGAAATCCTAATCAAATTTTAATCCTTTCATATTATTCTTCCTTCTTTCCTTCATGCACAAATCAACTAAATTTACTTATTTATTTCTTTATCTTTGATAAACACCACTCCATTAAACTTTTACTTAGAAGTATTTCTCAATTTATTCCTCCTGATTTTGTCATAATCATATTAATATTCTTATTTCTACTTACATTCAACTTGGTAGTGAATAACCTTTTTTATTCATTGATAAATACAAAATTATGGTTAAAATATAAAATATTATTTTTCCACAGTGAAGTGAGTTCTCTAATCCAGTTCATTGGGATTTTTCTGTTGGGAAACTTATGCATTTACATATCTCACAGCTACATTTTCATATTTAGGTACAAATCATTCAAACATTGCTATTTTTGACGTGATATTAAAGATATGAATGTTATACGTATAAATATAAAAGTATAGGTGTGAGATACGTAAAAAAGCATTAGAATGATGTGCCATACATGTGAATGTCCTATTTTTATTTTATTTCGAACCAAAAAATGTTATGATCATAAGAAAACAACAACATCCAAAAAGCAGGAATAATAGGTGTGAGGCATCCAGCATACCTGTAGTAGCAGCCAGCGGCAAAAAGACAGCATACAGACGGCAAGAGACTTCAGCTATGGACAACAAACAAGATAAGCTTAACAAGGCTCATAAAAAAAAACTATTAAAGGTGAAGATAAGCATAAATATATCAAAAAAATACTTGCCCAGAACCATATTTGACAAAAGGAATAAGGTTTTGATGTGTACCATGGGACCATCAGATTTAAATACAATCATGATTTTATGGCTGTCCATTATTCCACATCCCTCCAAACTTTACACCGACAATTTTTATGTATTTACATATGAAACACCCAAAGTTTGATATTTACAGTTATAACAACTTGGTGTCATAAATCTATGTATGAACAGGTGTATTTCAGTTTTAAAATGATAATGATGGTGATATGTTAGAAGTGGTGGTAAATATTTGAGTGGTATTTATGTCAAATATGTATTTACATAAGTTTGAGTATTAAAGATTGCCTGCACTGATAGAAGGTGGCAGTATTTTAACTGGGTGGTGAAAGATTTGATGTGGAGTAGATTCGACCCCGGCTCGAGATCAGCTAAGAAGCATTTACATTCATACAACACAATTCATATGTATTTACATATTTAACACTTAAACTTTCGCATTTAAATGCACCACAGTTAAATATTTAATGTTAAATGAAAAAATATTGTTA
The DNA here is from genome assembly GCF_001263595.1 of Phalaenopsis equestris. NCBI lineage: Eukaryota > Viridiplantae > Streptophyta > Magnoliopsida > Asparagales > Orchidaceae > Phalaenopsis > Phalaenopsis equestris. The sequence continues at coordinate 9,280,290 of NW_018164444.1, forward strand.
TTACTAATGTTTTAAAAGTGATGCAGGCTCGAGATCAGCTAAGAAGCATTTACATTCATACCACACAATTCATATGTATTTACATATTGTTATTACTAATGTTTTAAAAGTGATGCGTATCTTTTTCAGGTATAGACTTACGATAACAAAGTGTTATAAATATAAATATTAAACTTTAGGTGTTAGACATGTAAATACATAGAAATTGTGTTATGTATGTAAATTTCCCGAAAAAGAATTTGATTCTGATCATAATTTCACTATGATAGCTATTAATATAAAGCTCCCTGAGACTGACACATACCACAAATTGAAAAATAATTGAAGTTATTTCATGAGCATGATATAGCAATATGGGAATTATAAAGTTTATTCAATGGTTAAAATAATTGAAGTTATTTCATGAGCATGATATAGCAATATGGGAATTGTCAATAAAGTTTATTCAATGGTCTCAATGGTCCCTTATCGTTCGATAGAGATAGAGCAAGGAAGGCGGGCACTCCCTGCCGATCGATTCTCACTCCTATGCGATATTCTACCAAAGCCAATACAAGATTAACTACGACCTGCACGGTAGCCGTCTGCGATAGAAGAGACTGCATGACACGCCTACAGGTTGAGCTTCTCTGCCCGAGAATGAGTGATCACTCTAATAAAAAGGAAGATGTGAAAGGTTGAAAAACCTACAATATCAAAACAAAATGTTATTTGCCAGAAGAATTGACAAGTATACTGTTATGCCGATGCCTAGGCAAAAAAACAAATTTGTCTTTTGCATGCCTAAGGGCAATTTGGGCTTTTATTATTTATTATTGTTAGTACAAATAGATCTTAATTGTGTTAGGGTTAGTAATGCATGAGGTTGTTTATTGTGAGTCTCAGGTTCAAGGTTTGGGAGAGACTTCTTACCACCCGAATTGTAAGAGTTGGGAGAGATCTCTAACCTATCAAATTGTAGGTGTTTATCTTTATGTATTTGTGTTGTGTTATCTGGTGTTTCTGCAATAAAGATATCTTGTGCCTTAATTTCTGTGAAAAATCGAATTGGATCGTACTACATGCATTCAAATTGTTTTAGATTGGATGGCAAAACTAGAAAGTAATAGAAATATATCAAAGATAAGAAATTACCAAAGAAAAAAATAACAAAATACAAACAAGTGCTTGCATGATGCCCAAACAAAGATCAAAGTAGGAAAACAATACATACGGCCGCCTCACTTAAAGTTTGATGAAAATAGGGGAGCTGCAGGAATTTTTTATATTTCTTAAATTACATGATATAAAAGATTTAAAAACTTCAATCCACCAAAGTGTAATAATCTTAAAGCATTTGTGATTCATGATCATTGAGGTCTTCACAAATAGAAAAGAGACAAGGAACTACAAGAATGAGAGAAAAACAATCAAAAGAATTTCTTACACATGATGTAGAGATCATTTTTGTAGTGATAGAAGGGCCAGGGACAATATATGCAAAAACAAAAGAAAAATCTATTGGTTCCAAATCCCAGTGCAAACCTATGCTGATGAAGAAAGGGCAATAATCATTGTGAATGAGGAAAAAAAAAACATTGTGGGAGAAGAAAGGATCTGAAAATTTGAATGTATTACTTACGCGTAAACATTCTATTTCATCTGATTGAGATGACCTTGAAGCATTCAAATTAATTGTGCCCCAAGTTTTCATTGGAGCAATAGGTGCAGAAACCTTCAAATTCTATCTTCTGGCAATATTGAGAAGCATTACTAAGCCTAATTCAAATCACTTTTTTGAGAAAAAAAAGTACCATTGATTTTCACCAAAAATCAATCCATAAATGTCCTAGAGCGATGAGTACTAACAACATCAACTTACAAAGATTTATTTGACATAGAACCAAAGTAAAAAATGGATAGATTAAAATAGTGTAAACGGAACCAATGAAATGCCATACATATTGATAGGTTATTTCTCAGAAGTATCAAAATAGAAAGGCCACTTCAGGACATGCATTTGCTAACTACCGACATAGCATATTTATTGAGAGAAAAGTTACATGTAATAAGATTTGAATAATAGTCATAGAATAATATAACGATGATCAATAAGCCAAACTGAATATTTACCAGTGAAATGTAAGTATAACATAAATTTATAAATAAATACTTAAATCAAGGCGGTCCAAGAAGAATTTATCTACAGTGGAGAGAAGGAGTGGTCTAACAATATCAGAGGTCTCATCCTAGGAGAAAACAAGTGCGGGTTTAACTTAAAAATATAAATGCTTGCTTATGTTGAGGTAGAACATAAACTTACCAATTAGAGGGAAAATGATGGAAAGAGAGGAATGCACAACAACCCATCCATAATATTTACAATGGAACATAAAATGCTTGCTTAGGTTGAGGTGGAACTTAAGAGTTACTAAAATTAAAGGGAAATAGACGGAACAAAAGAGAAGCATACCCAAATCCAACAATCCACTGACGCGGGGCTCGGGGAAGGACCAGCCGATCCTCAAGGGAGGACGGCTACCGCCCCCTCCTTCCTCTTCCCTTCTTTCCTTTTTCCCTTCTTTTCTTTTTCTTTTCTTACTTTCCTTCTTTTCTTACTTTCCTTCATAGACCCTTTCTAATTTAAATCATTTCTTAAATTCTGAGATCTGAGTTTATTCTCCCTTCTTATTTTAAAAGCCTCTCCTAAAATTTAAAATCTAAAATTTGATTTTATTCTCCTTTCCTATTTTAGAAAGCCTTTCCTAAAATCTGATATCTAATTGTATTCTCTTTTTTCTTTTAAGTGTTTCCTAAAATAGATAAATAAATCAAGTATCTTTATAAATAGGAGATGATGTGCTTAGAGTTAGGGGTTTTGTTTTTTATATCTGAATTCAGGTTTTATCCTAAAGTTTTTCTCTTAAAGGATTGTATCCGATGTCGAGGAAGTACTCCGGTTGTCCCTCGTCCGAGATGGAAATCGTATCCACGGGTTCGGGTGGTGCTCCTGTTGTACCTCGACCACGTCGAGATATTTATCCATCCCTCCACCCTTGCCATTGATGTTCACCCACTCCACAGCCCTACGACAGCCCTGCGGTCACATCCAGCTGCCTCCTTGCATGGCCCTGCCTCCCACTCCTCCTTGCTCACTCGGTAGCCACCGCAACCCTCTGCTGCACCTTCCACAGCTCCACCCTGCAAGCCACAGCTCTGCTGCACCTCACAACCACCTCCCTGCATCTCCCCTGCAAGTCGCAACCCGTCTAGCTGCCTCTTAGCCATCCTGTCTGCTACTCTGCTCCCTCCTATAATAGTTGCAACTCCTCTCTGCAGCTTCCCTACAAGCCGCAGTCCACTACCCTCCAGATTCTAGCCATCAATGACCACTCCACTTCCTCTCGCTGGGTTCGACCTCTAGAGCGACCAGAAACCTCTTCGGACTTCATCGCAGTCGTCGTTCCAATACCACCTCTCCAGGCTCCCTTCTCATCGAGCTTCTTGTGTCTTTGTACTAAGTCTTTATTTGTGATATTTTGTTTTATGATTTTGCTTTATGCATAGTTTTTCGTTCTTTTGGAGCATTGTTGTAACCATGTTTGAGTCATTAATAAATTTGTGTATTGCATCGTGGTTTGGGTAAACTCCGGTATCATTGGGTATCAAAGTCAGCCCAACTCTATTCCTATTCTAAGGTTTCCTAGCGTCCGCTATAACCCACAAAATTTCCTTCTTACCACCCAAACCCTTTCCAATGTCAAATGTTCCTAAGCCTAAATTCCCCTCGCTGATTTTTAAAATCAGCAACCTTGACCCAATTATTTTTACCTTGTTTCACCTCTACTAAAAACTTTTCCTCCCTATTTTTAAACCCTAACCATGTTACTAAGGAGATCTATGCCCGAGCCTACCCGGGACTAGATATGACGAGAGCACCGCCGTCTTTAGCGGAGGCTTATGGATATTGAAGAGAAAATCCAGTGAGACATTACCCTCGACTGTGACCTAAAAGGCGAAGGGAAAAATGATAAAATATGAAGATGAAGCGGGTAACACAACGAAAGTTCCAACCAACTTACTACCGCCAAAAGTTCGCTCCTAGATTCCAAAGTGAAGAGACCATAACACCAAGTAGCCCTCCTAGCTACTATCCATCAAAACCAATCTGCAAGATGTGACAAATGCCAGAGGTTTGGACATGTTGAAGCAGAATGCGCAACCAAGGGAGTGATCTACTTCACCAAGCAGAACGTCATTAAAAAGTTGGGTAAAGACATTGTAGGCACGTCGACCGCAAAATTGGGAAAGAGATTATTATTTAATATGATAAATGTATTTTTGAAAGTAATTGTTTAATTTTGAAAAATACGAGACCCAACTGATCTCATATATTTAATAGTTTAGATGATCGAGCACAACACCACAAGTAACACAACAATCTCGAGGAATATGCGCATTACTTGACAGTGAGGTTTGATTAAATAAACTACAGAATTTATGACATTCATCTAGTTTGCGAACATTTTATTTTGACCGACAAGTTCCCTTACCTAATATTAAAAATTAGATATGGTTTATATTACCTGGGTTCTTAAAGCTCCCCATAGAGGCAAACCCCTATAGTTAATTACCTCTCAAATGACTGAAGTCACTTAAGAGAACTCTCGATGATGATCAGAGGTATCTATCTTCATGAATTCAAAGTTTAGGGTTTTCAATATTGGACATAAAAAAATTAAGTGGGAAAATGACCAGTTAAGAACACTTATTCCTGGAATCAAAGGAAAGAAAATTAGGAGATGTCATGGATTTTGAGGAGAAAACCTCGGTGACTTCCCAAATAATCCTATTGTTTGACTTCAATTTTGAGAAGAATGTTAAAATTTCATCCTACCAGTTTTATTATTTATGACGTATATTTGCGTGACACGGTCATACAAATAGCTTGAAAGATATGACGATATAAATTAATATCAGACAACGACCTCGGAACCTGAAGCGAGTTAGGACTTCAATTGCACAATCTATGACACGGTCATACAAATAGCTTGAAAGATATGACGGTATAAATTAATATCAGACAACGACCTCGAAACCTGAAGCGACTTAGGGCTTCAATTGCACAATCTGGTTGTGCAAAGACCTAAAAAATAAAGTGAGAATTTATGTCGCCCTAGGCAGACTATCTCAAAGTCCTATGATTCGTTGTTTAATTCTAAGGAAATGTTTGCTTTGTAGATCTATCAAAGTTGTTCTTCTGTAAATCCTCATCGTGTTGCTTCGTGTTGCCCACGGTGTTAATTCCAAGCTCCACGTCACAGCAATTTCAGGTTTAGTTTATGTTTAAATGTACATGCAATTGTTGGGTCGGTGATATGCTGCAGGGTACCTCCTATAAAACAAATTACTGTCCTCCTATTCTAAAAGGTATAATACATAAAGAAAACAGTAGAAGGTGCGGTAAAGGAAAGCAGTAGAAAAAATACGGTAAAGAAAGCAGCAGTAAAGAAAACACAGTAAATATACAATAAAGAAGAGCAGTAAAGTGCGCAGTAAAGAAAATAAAATGTTATAAATATAAAATAAATTTGTGTCTGGCAGGTCTGCTGCTCATGCAAATGAGATTAACATTGCAGGTAGAAGTAAACAAGTATAGAAGAGGATTTGATTAGCAAGGTAAACACGCATGTATATGTGTGTAAAAGTCGACAAAGCATCTCACGAAAAACTCGGAGAAAAAACTGGAAGTGACCCACGAAAGCTCAAAGAAAACCATAGGAAATGCAGAGGGCGCCAAAGAAAACCGTAAGCACTCGGGACAGGGTGGACTCAGAATCAGGACCTTGGGTAAAAATCAAGTCCCTGGGGCCCTAACAAAATAGTCAAACACCATGCATGTGTGATCCAATACTATGTAAAAGGTCGTTGGTCTAACTGTCACAGAAAATGGTAATCTCTAACCTAGTTTATATGACTAACCCGTGAAATTTTCAGAAAAATATTTAGGAAGGGAAGGATTTCATATTTAGGAAGGATTTCATTTTTCAAAAGAAATTTTGATTTGTCATGCACTTGAAAGATTTTTTTTTTAGTTAATTATGTGTGTACATATATATCATTCAAAGAAGTTTTCATACTTTATAAATTTAATGAGTCGGTCATATTGGTAGGCTAGAATTTCCTACTGTCTGTAAAAGTAAGTAGTAACTCTTTACTAAGTGTTAGAGATGCGGCAACGCCAATCCCTCATTCTCTCAAAGTCACTGAGTCAGGATTGTGTTAGAACCTCTCACACATAGCTAGATGCCTTCTTTATCACCGTCCATGAACCCCAAAACCGACCTACTTACAGTCTTGTTTGATGGTTCATATATAACGGGAGCTATATATGTACGCTTATGTTTCAAACATAAACACCTAAATCAAACCAAGAAGCAAGAAAGAAAAGTAGAAAAATGGGGTGACAGAGAGGAGGGAACAATCCACCTAAAAGAACGAAGAGGTGAAAGGAGGATCAGCCCTCAAAATATCATCTAAAACAATCGACGAAAAAACCAAAAAAAAAAAAATGCGGCCCAACAATCCACGAATCAACTAGGGTATCATTTCCTTCAATTCTGCAAACGAATCAACCGAAAAGGTATCCTTTCCAAACTGTATTTTAAGCAAACAACAAGGGGATCACACTAACGCAATGACTTCACTGCAGACCTATGACCTAGGGTTGGTTGACGACGAAACAGAAGCTTCAACCTATGACCTCACAGCAACCTCCCTGTAGCTCCCCTGCAGACCGCAGCCCTTGCTGCCCCTTCTCAGTCCTTCCAGTTGCCTCTCGATCACCCAACCCACTGCCCTTCTCCCTCCAGCAGCAGCCGCACCTCCTCCCTGCAGCTTCTCTGCAGGGTCAATCCGCTGCCCTCCAGATTCTAGCCATCGAAGACTTCGCCACTTCCTCTCGCTTGGGTTCAATGCCTCTACAATGACCTAAAACCTCTCCGGCCTTCATCACAGTCGTTGTTCCAGCACCACCTCTCCAGACTTACTCCTCGTTTGCAGATGGCCACAGGTGGCGCGGGTGGTCAGCCACCTTATAGACCCCATTTTGGGGACCATTGTGACCACCTACCATAGCAGAAAGAATAGATCTTCTACTCCTTTCGATGCTTCCACTATTGCTACACCTCTGACACCACCTCCCCCGCCTGTTGCTACTACACCTCCTCTGGCACCTTCTCCCACATCGACTGCTGCTAAACCTCTTGCAGCACCTCCTCTCGCACTCATTGCTGCCACCCCTCATGTGGCACTTGCTTCAGCAGCCAATGCTACCCCATCTCCTATGATGCTTGTTGCTTCCACACCTACTCCCCCACATGTAGCTGGCACAGCTCTTGAGCCTAACTCGTCAACTCCTGCCCCTCTGAGGGTACACTTACTGTCAGAGGGGGACTCATAAATTATTTTTAATAATATATTATGTTTATTATTTAAGCTAATTTGTTTCTTAAACAAATTCATTCCCCACAAACTACACGTCACCTGCATCACAAAGATTATTAGAAGCAAGTACGATGAGTCTTATCTAGCGTGAAAGTATATACATGTAGCCACTCGGGACATGTGATTCAAGGAGTTTGAGATACAATCACGTAATTTGTCAAATTTTCAAATTTAATTTAATTTTTTACAATGACACATGGATTATTTTTTACATTGCATAAGTCCTTCACCTGGCTCTCAAAGCATCACCACCAAATCTACTGAATCTTCAAGATTCAGGGCAGGCATCGCCTTGCCAACATGTTTATGACAGCCCGCCAGAGGGGCAAGCGGGCTGCCTGGATTGGCGAGGGGCCTCTCTTGATTATGAGAGGAGGAGGCAGACGAACCGGGCGAACCGGGCGAACCGGGTGAACCGGGCGATGGAGGGGGCTAGGGGAAATGTGCTCCATATTGGCAGATCAGTCCCCCATATAGAGCACTACATGAGACTGGTAAGAATTTTTTAGATATTTAAACATTAATTCAATTTTTGGAGTAATTTATAGCGCAAACCATTTTTGTACGCTAAGCAGACCAAGAAGTTGAGTCGTGCTACCTCCGTTGCAGAGTTGCATGTTTGAACTCATCGATGCTTGGAGACTGTGTTGTGGGTCCGGAGCATTCTCGGCGGGTTGTTGTAAGTTAAAAACCTTAAATTAAAAGTTTATTTTGACTCTGACTCTGAAAGTGTCAATTAAGTGCTAATTTTCGTTATGCAGGAGTTCAAGCAACTCCGGAAGAGGCACTTGACGCCAGCAGCATTGATAATCATTCTACCACTGTGCATTCCGAGTACAAGCTTTGGACACAAGCGACAGAGAGGAAGAAGGGGAGAGTTTATGGCCTTGGAGCGAACGACATAGCCTTCACGGCTGAGCTCTCTCGTGGCCCCTTTCTTAGTTCCCTGAGCTCCTCATAGCCATACAAGAAAATTTTGCTAGGCAGGGACTGCAATGAACAAGAAGATCCGCCAATTGCACTACAAATGCTACAAGGCCAACATAGAGTCGAGGACTCTACAACGTGCATGGTGGAGACCTTAGCAAATGACAAATGATGTCTGTTGACCTCATTTTTAGTGAGGTCTAGTCTTCCTCTTAGGGTTTAGGATCTAGCCTTAGGGATCTCCATTCGACTATCTTAGAACCTTAGAAATGAGACCCGCCTCATTTTAAAAATTGAACCTACTTCTGTACTCTTTTGGAGTTTCGCGTGTGTGATATCGACTTCTAGCACTTAGAAGGGGGAAACCAACATGAGGAAACCCAAAAGAAATTCCTATAGGACCTTTTGAGCCTTAGGGTGGCCTTCTACACAATTCGCACTCTCGCGCGCACAAACTTCGCAATTCGGAGAATCGATGTGTTCGATTGCTACAATCCACATCGCCTGCACCGTTACCTGCCGAAGACAAGAATAAACTTATTGAGACGATCGATCACAGGTCGAAATTTTGTGAAATTTAAATTTTGACGTGTTTTTGGCCCGATTGTCGACGTCGTCGTCCGAGCAATCCCGGATGACAAAACGGACTGCACCGGCGCGTCCGGAACGTCGATTTTGCCTAGGAAGGACACTCATTTTGTTACGGCGCCGCGCGCAAATGAATCAAATATAATTTAATATATATATATA
>NW_018164444.1:9290649-9293206 GCF_001263595.1 Phalaenopsis equestris
CCCCCCCCCCCCCCCCCGAGCCCCCCCCAGCCTCCCCGAGCAACGATTTTTCTTTTCTTGGTAATTTGACTCTGAGGAAGCTGCCTCCCTGGTATACTCGAATAACAACTTTCTCTTCTTCCCGATGCTTCTCTTGCTGCCTCCCGACTCGCCACTTGGTCTTTGATATTTCGGTTGTTTCGCCTTCTGTGAGCAGAGAATGCGTCCTTTTCTTCTTTGGCCCGATTCAAGTACCGTGGGTGGGTTGGGTGATCTTCTTTCTCTTCCCCTCTCTTCTCTGCCTATAAACATAGTTTCTTTTGGGGTTTTGTGGTTGTTGAGAAGTTTTCTAAAGAAAAGAGAAGTAGAGGTCTTTGCTGTGAGAAGGGTTTAGGAAGGAGATTTCTGTGGGAGCATCTTTCTTGAAACTATTTTTGCAGCACAGTGTTTTAAAGGTCACTCTAGAGAGGTATCTGTTCTTCCCCTTTTTTTCTCCTGTGCCCTGGTTTCCTGCGGTTTTCTCTCTGTCGAGCCCCTTTTGCTCGGTTCAGTGGACAGTGTCGCATGTTTATGTGATATCACACTTGTGTTTTCTTTGAAATACTTGATAATCAGACATTTAGAAATGGAAATATGAGCATGTTTCAAGAATTATATTTGATTACTTGTTTGGAATGGTGGAAATATAACATGATATAAGTGTTCTTCTTTGCTTTACTTGTTTGAGATGAAATCAGGGCATATTTCCATTATTGTGAATAGAAAGGTTGAAACATTGCTTTGGAATAATTTTTGCTCCTCTTGCAAGCATGTTGGGATGTGTATTATGAAGCCTTTCATTTATTTTCATTTAGCATGAGATATTGAAGAGTTTATTTGGCCTTTCATGCATGCTAGGGGGTTTCGGTTTTGGCATATTATGACTTTCTCTTGCTTAAAATGAATGCTAGAGAGTTCACTTTATTTTTTTATACATATATGGGGGCTCGGTTTAGCTCCTGCGGCTTTCCCTTGAAATGCATGCTATGAGAAAATTTATTTAATTTGGAAAGCTCTGTAACTTGTTTTGAGGGCTTGGTTTAGCTCCTCGTGAGGCATCTCCCCTTGTTCAAATATCTGTTGGAATTGTTTCATGCTTGGAATATTTAGACATGCAGGTTGTTCCTTGGCTTTGGATGGCTCGGTTTCACCTTAAGGTGGTTGGAATTGTAATTTCTATTAAAGCCTGGATTTATATCAATGCTTGGGTCTTGCTTTAGCCTTGTTGGGCTCGGTTTTGGCCCCTGCTGGGCTCGGTTTTGACATCTTGCGGGTGTTTGGTCGAAGTATACATATGGTGAAGGAATTTATTTTGATTTGGAGGAACTCCATGGCTGTTCTTGTTCACAACATATGGTAGTTCTATATTTTGATGTCTTGAGGATATGGAGATGTTTTCTACCCTTTTGTTGTAACCTGAGTTTGAACCCCAGCTGTGGCTCGGTTTGGCTCTAGTTGGGAGTTCGATTTGCTTGCCTTGGCCCTTGTCCGAGAGCCACTTTTGGGCGTGCTGTGTTGTCCTTATTCGAGAGCTGTTATCTGGTTTGGATGGATTGGTTTGGAAGTTTATAAGGCCGTAATTTGATGTTTGCTTGGTTCCTAGCCATGGGTTTGTGATGTGGTTGAATCAGCCTCCCCCTTTGGTTCTATCCGTGAGCTCACCATTGAGATTTGCTCCTCTTTTGGTCCTTACCCGTGAGGCCTATTGGAGGTTGTTTGGTGTGATTTGGTCCTTCTTACTAGGCTTGAATGACTCGAATGTTATTGATGAACAAGTTTGCCATCCCAAAAATTATAATCACTTTAGTTATCCTCTTATGTTTGTCGAGGAAGCATAGTAGCCACTGGTGGTTCTTTTGGTTGCCTCGGTCGTGAGCCTTAACAGCTCCCCCTTCCTTTTTGGTTGTCTTAGTCGTGAGCCTTATTTGTTGTTCCTTGGGTCGTGGGCCTTAATAGCTGTCCCTTGCTGCCCTGAACCGTGAGCCTTAGTAGTTGCCTTCCCTTGTGGGTTCCCTTGGCCGAGAGTTTTAGCTATTGTTCATCTCTTTGTATTAACCCCGGCCGTGAGCATTTAATTAGGTTCTGTGGGAAAATTTCATACTTATTTGATATATGAGGCTATTTATTAATTTGAATGTTGGGGAGTTTTAATTTCAGCATGAGTTTGGAAATGTTAGTGGTGGTTTCGATGCCACTTTCTTTTGAAGTTTGGGAGATTTTAAACCTTATTTTGGAAAAGTATTTGGTTGGGATGAATTAATTTCATAAAAGATGTCGTTGGGGTTTGGATACCGGCGTTAGGAAGTCATTTTGACTCGGGTTGGTCCAATTCTACAAGTGAGAATGTGATTTTGGATTGATTCAATGATCTTCGGGTCTTCCTTTTCGAGTTTTTTTGTCACGAGCTTTGAGGACTGTTCTATTCTCTTCGGTGTTTTAGATGGATTAGTGCCTCCTCTCTCACCCCATTTTTGTTCTTTTCTTTTCTTGTTTCTTGGTTCGTTTTTTTTATGCTTATGTCTGATGCATAAGTGTCCAC
>NW_018164444.1:9293306-9308707 GCF_001263595.1 Phalaenopsis equestris
AGCATGCATTGCATGACTGAAGGCAACATGTAAAAAAGAGAGTTTATAATAGATCCACTAGAAGTATGCATGGGATGATCAATGATGGCATGTGGAGGAGAAGATGTATTGACAAATTTGGTTCAGTTCAAGTTTGAATCTATTTTAAACAAATATTCAAAAACTTACAATTTCAATGATCAGTTTACAAATATAAGATAATTTTATTCAAAAGAAATTAAGTATATTTAAAAAAAAACAATAGAAATTATCTTTTTCTTAATAAATGTTATGCAGTTATAATAAATACTAAGCATAAGTAAGACCATTAAAATGATATCATACTAATTCTAATAACTTGAATATTTATTTGAAATTTGTGTATTTTAAGAAATGATTTATAATATTATTTATTGTTTCCTCAAAATGTTATTTTCCTTGCATGAGTAAAGCTTACTCAAATTATTTTACCTACAAAGCAATCAGGATGAGTTTCAAAATCATGTGTCTCGTTTAAGAGTAACGCAATGTTAATTATGTATTGAATTTATCTTAAAATAAGCCTACAATTTTACATTAAATTTTGCTAGAACTCATTCAAATTTTGTTAAAAAAATTATATTTGATAAGAATGAATTGGGATTTGGATCGAAAAATGCAAAATAACGATCATTTTTTATTTAAAAATAGAACTTTTAGGAAAATTTAGTCACTCTTGATGTCATATCAACAAGTACATTTAAATCATTCATAAAACTAAATATTAAAATCTATGTGTGAGATATGTAAACACTAAACAAATAAGAATTATGTGTTTTATATATATATCCCCCAAATAAATTCCAATTTTTTTTCAGACCGAGCTTTAGGTGGGCGGGTCAGATTTGACTTTTTCGGGCTTTGACTAAGACAATGCGGGCTCGAGATGGCCCAACCCGCCAAATTTATATTTTCTCATAGCCAAGCATGCTTAAAGACCACAGGGTGAGCCCGTCGAGCCGCCCACCCAATGCCAAGATCTACATCACACCAACAAGAGAAGACACTATCTTTTGCAATTAAGCTAATTGCTTTATATCATTTACAAAACCAAAGTAAATATATAACGTCTATTCAATATATTTTTCTCGTTCTTATTATGATTATCTATTCTAAATTTGCATGCAAATATATAATCAGAGCAAAATTATTTTAATATGTGCTAAAAATCACAAAGAGCCTGATTTGAATCTCAATTCCGGAAAAAAAAAAAAAACTTTAATAGATAATTAAGTATTGAGTATTTTCAAGCACTAGCTGAATATCAGAGATCCAATATTTAAATGGAAGATTTATATACATACCAGTCCATTCCTACCTTCTTACATATCTAATACTCAAACTTCAATTTGTAATACATAACATAACACCTTATGCACCATGCATGAAAAGATATATTTCACTTTTCAAAAGGTAAAAAGGTATTACTTTTGATGGTATTTGAAAGATTTTGGTGGTATATACGTAAAAAATTGAACCGTATGTGTTACATATGTAAATACATAAGAATTGGGTGATATGCATGTAAAAAGCCCATTATTAAATTAGCTTATCCTGCGCCCCTATTCTTAGAATAAGATTGTCAATTTTATGTGAACATATTTCTCGATTTCTGTTCGGGTAATAAAAATATAAAAACATGCTACACAAAAATAAATTCTACAACGAAAATACAGAGTCAAGTTTCTGAAGGATTTAACGACTTTCCCCCCGCCATTGTTGACGATCTCAACCTTGACTGTGTCGTTCTTGTCGCCTCCTCAATCCCAACCGTCCGCTTCCATGATCGAATGCCTGAAAATTCAACATACGTGTTAAAAGGTCAAACTCTTAACTCTCCCCATTTCCATTATTTATACCCCTTGCATTCACTCTGAATTCCCACACAGCAAGCAAGCCCATCTGTTCTATCTTAAACCTCAAGTAGTTTTTACACTCTTTAATCAACCTAATGGCTTCTCAAGTAATCGACAGCCACAGGGAGGGTGCCGAGATCTTCAAGGGAGATGAAATCTGCAGGAGGAAGTCCATTGAATTGCTCGAAGAACTCTGCCTTCCAAAGGGTCTGTTTCCCTTGGAAGACATTGAGGAATTCGGCTATAACCGTACTTCTGGCTTCATATGGCTGATTCAGAAGAAGAAGAAGGATCATGTCTTCAAGCAGATCAAGAGAGCCGTGTCTTATGCGCCGGAGGTCACTGCCTTCGTTGAGAAGTATAAGTTGAAGAAGATGACTGGTGTTAAGACGAAAGAGCTTTTGCTATGGCTCTCTGTTGTGGAAGTCTATCTCGAAACTCCCACGTCTGAGAAACTCACCTTCAAGACTGGAACGGGACTTTCAGATAGCTTTATTGCTTCTGCTTTTGAGCTGTAATGCTATAAGATAAGATGCATGGCGAGAAAAAATAATACAGAGGATTAATGTATAATTGCAATATTATCATTATTTGTGATGCAATTTTACATGATCTTCTATTGTTTCTCTTCTTTCGTGATTTTGTCATTAAGAAAAAAAAAACTTATTATAATATCATAATCCTATTAGTAGGATGATGGTATTGGAAATTATGGAATTAAATCATAATATTAGTTTGTTTTGTATTAACAGTAAAATAAATTTAATGAGTGGTTTTCTCGAAGAAAAAAAAAAGTGTCCCATTGTCTACTAGGAGGTGATCAACAAGATCTCCTTTTGCATTGTTATTATGCTTTCTAGAGGAAGAATGTGGATTCCTTTGGCCTACTAGCATGTGAAAAACAAAATCTCAAGAAGGAAAAAAGGTGTCACTCGATGTGCTTGCAAGCAATCATTGAGATATATTTTTGCATTATTGTTGCGTTTTTCTGGAGAAAGAATGTGGAGTCCCCTAAGCCTACTAGTAGGCAATCAATGGGGTCTCTAGAAGAAAAAGGTGTCCCACGACCTGCTTGAAGGAAATTAACGAGATCTCATTTTGCATTGCTTTTGCGCTTTCCAGAGAAAGAAGGTGGAGTCCCTCGGCTGTTTGTATGTTCAATGAGACTCCTAGAAGTAAGAATGCAAAGTCTCCAACATGTTTGTGTAATCAACGGGGCTCCAAGAATAAAGATAATGGAGCCCTCGACCTATTTTTGCGATTAATAAAGCTCTAAGAAAAAAAAGGCGGAGTCCTCCAGCCTGTTTATGCGAGTAACAGGGCTAATCTTTTGTATAGTTGTCATGCTTTCTGGTGGGGATTTCCCACGCTACTATCGCACTTTTTAGGGGAGATTTCTCACACTATTGCAGTGATTTCTAGAAGAGAATTTCTTAGTTACTATTTTACTATTAGGAAAAGAGAAAATATTTTTTTTTTGCATTGTTGTCACGCTTTCCAGAGGGGATTTCCCGCACTCCAACATGCTTTTTAGAGAAAAACTTTTATGTTATTGTCACACTTTGTGGTGTAGATCTTCTACGTTTTTCAGATGTCGATATTTGGAGATTCACATCCCCTGAAGATCAACAGATGGCAAATGCACCATAATTTTGAGAAGATAATGCTAACACCATTGGAATATGAGTCGACCCTTTCTTTGAGAGCATGGAAGACTGAGCTTGCAAAGTTCAACCATATCCTTGTCAAGCACAAGAAAAATAACTCGCCAGTTAGAACGCAAAGACTTTACAATCCATTCAAGTGAGGTTGTTTCCTTTTGAAGAAGAAAATATGAAGTTGCGGGCCACTTATTGATATGGAAGATGTTATAGTGAATTTATGTCTTTACTTCTATTATCATGTTACAGGCTTTGACTAACATATGATGGCATTTGTACCCTTTTAGTCACCTGATATGGCATTAATACATGATGATAGTGCTTTTGTTTGTACATCGTTCTTTTGCTCGATATTGTAAAAATTTTGATGTTTAATCTGAGGTCATTTTTTTCCTTTCCTTGTGAGTTGTGGTTGCCCCATCTCCTGGGCGGTTATAAAATATAGTTGCCCAAATTTTGAGCTGATGATCATACTAAGTGATTGGAGTTTTTGCTTGATGATCATACACTGTGATGTGATAGGTTGAATTGAGTTCCCCTGAAATCGATTAAGCCTAGAATAAGGTGTTAAAGATGCTTTGTATTTTTCAAGACTGAGGCATAGATCACAATGAATCATATTATTTTTTCATAAAAATATGATTGCATCCACACTCAAGAATAATATTTAACAACATACTAGTTGTTGATTTTGAATATGCTAACCCACAACAGAAGCTTTTTTCACACGAGCTTATAAAACAGCCCATGTATCAAAACTTAAAGAGATTAGCTTTTTGATCCAGTTGAGGAAGAACTATAGTATGATGGGGTGTCGAGGAAGTATTATTTATAAAATTATCCTTTAATCTGGAAGTGATTCTCGAAAACTTGATGTATGAATGAAATGTGGGATGACTATCCCACCATAACTATGCTCAGATGTTAATGTGAACAACCTTTCAAAACTACTATAAAGTTTGCCCCTAGCCTTGAAGAAGCTGTCATAGATATTGTGTCTGGATAGGATGCTGGAAGACTATCCCACTAGGTTTTTATCCACGACGTTGACATAAACAACTCTTTTGAACTACAGTGAAGGTTGCCCCCACAAAGAAGAACACTTTACATAATCTTCAAAAGGTTCAAAGGAGGTTTCTTCGCCAATTGGATGATGTACATCATTGGGAAATGAAGTAGAGGATCATTATCTCATATTTGAAGATTGTGTCAAATAGGAATTTATTTCTCATAAACGATGTTGAACTAATCCATGTCGGAAGGTCCACAACAGTAGAGTAATGAATTATCATCTTAGCATTGCATGGAAACCCAACACACACTCATGTAATTAAAGAGAAGTAATTAGAAGGATACACCTCAACGTTTACTTGGAAAATTAAATCACAGGGCCTACGCGTAGCTAAAATAACTCACTATGAATTGTGAGTACACATTTCCACTATTCTTTTGAATTAAGGAAGATGGGAGTTAGGAGTTGCTTGAGTTGTGATGACGTTCGTAGGTCGTAGAATCTAGAGTTAGGATTTACACGAGTTGTTGATCACATGAGCCTTAGTTGGTGACATGGGTCATAGTAATGATCTGTGATTACATCCATAAATAGTAGAGATCGAAGTTGGAAACTACACTAGATATAAACCACATAAGTCGTAGTTGATTAATTAGTTTGTAGTGGTGACTTCTGAAGACGTATGTAGGTTGCAAGGGCTAGAGTCAAAAGCTGAACGAGCTGTGGACCAAATAGGTTTTATTTGGTCACATAGGTCATATAGGTGAGCTTTGATGACATGTCAATAGTGAATGCCAGAGTCTGGAGCTACATGAGGTATGAATCTCATAGGTCATAGTTAGTCATATAGGTCATAGTGGTGAGTTGTAATGGTGTCTGTAGGCCACAGAGTATGAAGTCAATAGTTGCATGAGTTATGGAATATGTAGGTCATAGTGGTGAGTTATGATGGCACACGTAGTTCATAGAGGTCAGATTCGGGAGCTGCATGAGTTGTGGACCACGTAGGCAGTTGTTGGTCACGTAGGCCGTGATAGTGAGTTGCGATGACATCTATAAGTTGTAGAAGATAGAGTTGGGAAGATAGATTTGGTAGCTACACGAGATGTGGACCTCGTAGTCTTTAGTGATGGGCTTCAAGAAGAAAGCTTTGGGAGTCCGCAGAAAGTCACTCTCTTTGGGGTGTATAGTTACATCTGTCTTTAAGGTGCATCTATGTGCTGTATGTGAGGCACATTATTATAATGTCATCAGGGTGTGTTGTTACACTGTATGTAAGGTGCATTATTACACCATCTTTGAGAGGCATCCTTGCAATGTATGTGAGGAGTGTTATTCTATAGGATGCATTGTTACTTTGGAATGTTTCAAGTTTCCACAACACATGTAGTGTTTCCATAAGAGGTTTCATTGTAATGAGTCATGGGCAGTTGATGGCGGCTTGCGGGTGGTGGCCAACTGTGTTCGGCGACTACAAGAGTGAGCGTATTCAACGGAATTGCGTTGTAGAAGTGATGTTGGGCTTAAACTCTTCCTTCAAGCTTCACTCTTCTTTGGATCAAGTTCTCTCATCCTCTCTCTAAGAGGAGGGTAAGGCTATATTTATAGAGTATGATAGGGGTTTCTCTGCAAATAAGGGAGGAATTTGGGCCACTTCATCGAACGATGGCAAGAAACTACTTCGATCGGACTGCGTTCGGTGAAAGTTTGAGTGCCTTATTGATGTCAAAATTAAGCAAACTTGGGCTCATTGAATTTTTCTCGTTGAGACGCTTGATTTGATTATAAATCTATCAGATTTAGAATGTTTTTGACCTTCCAATTATATATTGAAAGCTTCTAAATCTGGTTTAATAGTTTGATTTTGGCTTGATTTGACTTGAATTTGACCAATATTGGTATCGTTGTGTATGCATCATTGAGTCGATCAATTTAATTGTGAATTTGCTAAAATCAGAGTTCTTGATAAATTTTAATCGAAGTTTAAACGTTTATTGCTCAAAAATTGTCTCGAGATTCATGTCATGATCTGAGATTCATGTTGGATGATGAAAATTTGTTGATGATGTATAATGAAAATTTTTAAATTCTGTCTTACTTTCTCTATAAAATATTCTTCTTTTTGGGCAATAACAGACACACGATTAGTTCAAACTTTTGTCGGTTAGTCATGTCGCAAGTGCAATTAAGGCAAGTGAATAGGTTGTATCTCAAGAGTAAAAGAGATCGCCGCCGTGAACTTCGGGCAGTATCCCTACGCCGGCTATGCCCCGAATCGGCCCACCATTAGCCGGCGGTGGATTCCGGAGGATGGATCGCCGGGGGTTGAGGGGCTCAGGGAGAACCCCGATTTGGTTTTCTTGAGGACGATTACAGGTATGCTTTTAGTTATAAGGATAATCTTCAAATCATCAATATCTGTTCTAAAACTTCATGTCTGATCACAGGACAATCTCAGAGCATCTTAGGCGTCGCGCTGATAGAAATCTTATCCCGACATTCGTCAGACGAGATGTACCTCGGCCAGCGAGACTCTTCAGATTGGACCAAGGAAGCTGCGGCATTACAGGCATTCCATAGATTCGGCGAGAGATTGGTCGAAATTGAAAAGAATATTTTGAAGAGGAATTCAGATGAGGAGTTGAAGAACAGAAATGGAGGTGTTCGTCTGCCCTATACTCTGCTGTATCCGAATGCTTCCGACTTCAGTGGAGTGGGCGGGCTGACAGGGAAGGGGATTCCTAATAGTGTCTCTATTTGAAAATTATTTTACATTTATACCCTTTTTTATTTATTATTTATTTATGTTGAAAATAGTAATTGTTATGTTGTGTTTCACTGTAATTTATTGGAAATATGGTTGTTAAGCTCTATTGTTCGAAATAATATTTTTTAAAAAAGCTTTTGGTGTGTATTATAAATGTATATATTTTTGGGCATTTGCACGAAAAATTATTTCATACGGACACCGTATGCAAAAATGCATACGGAGTCTGATATCTACCGTCCATCACAACAAACAACCCTAAAAAAAAAATTTTAAATTGGGTTCACTGTTATACATCTTTGTTGTGATGGACGGTGAATATCAGACATCTTATGTATTTCTGCATGTAGTGACCGTATGAAATAATTCCGTTTACACAGATACCATCTAATTCATATATAGGGGTGTAAAAGAGCTACTTCAAGCTCGAAAGTGTGTTCGTGTTCGACTTGTTTGCTTAGCGAGCCGAACACTAGCCGTTCACGAACAAAGAGTCATTTTGACAATCCTAATTACTTAGCCATATGATGTTAAAGATCATGATAAGATTTAAAACATTATTTGAATCTAATTTAATAATTTTTATTCTAATTTCTTCATTAATATTTTATATGAGTATAAATCTTTGTAGTCAATTTAATTTTTTAAATATACTACTAATCAATTATATATATATATAAAATTAATTAATTAATTAGTAGTATTTCGAGCCAAAACGAGTTAAACACGAACGAACAAATATTTATTCGTGATGTTCGTGTTCTGCTAGTTAACTTAGCGAACGAGCCGAACACAAGCTTCTTAACGAGGCGAACACGAGCTGCTCGCGAATAACGAGCCGTTTTGACAGCCCTACACATAAGAATGTAGTGGTATGAATGTAAATTTTGGTTATAATTTGCACCAATTTTTAAATTGGTGATGACAAAAGCTTCGAATAGCTTGAACATGTTTGGGCTAGTAATTGATATTTGAGAGAGAATTTGAAAAATGGATGAAAGAGGGTGTTAGATTTGTAAATTGCAATATTTTGGAGTTGATTAGTATTACTGAGAACTACCTAGCTCTCATGACATGTTACAAATCATTAGAGGAAACTACGTGCATAGCACTCAAAACTTTGTTCTGGTGAACTATACATCCAAACAATGTATTAAATTTTTGTCATTGAACAATTTTTAATTTATACAAATCTTTATTTAGTAGAGTATCTAATACATATCATATAACATTGGTTGGTCGGCCCCATAAATTTTTTTAGTCCATGGCATACTCTCGAGTCCACGAACAAGTTGTTGTTTCATCTAGCTCTTTGTTAGTAATATACATATTAGCAATCACACAGACAAGCGGCTTGTCTATGATCGATTCCTTCAAAAGGGAGCAGATGGATGGCAAAACCATTGCTGTTGTGTGAGTAGGATTCCATTGATCTCGAATAGTGTTAGGAAAGATGCAGCCTTCACCATTAATGTTTGGATGAAAAATTTTGGTATATTCAATAGAAATGCAAAACACTGCACCCGCAAAAGGGCTATCATCGGATCCCTTACTAGTTGCTTCCAAATTAAGCATATCGTTATATATTTTATAAATAGTGAATGAGGTCGGAGGATTGTTCCCGATTTCCTCTAACTCATTTTTTATCCTTTTAGGAGCCATGAATAAAAACCACAAAGCACAAACACCATAATAAGAATAGTTAATCGCACTTAAAGCATGTCCATATTCACTTTGGCATTTTATTTTCACTTGATTAATTATAATGTTAGAATAAACATGTATAAATAAAGGCAAGAGAGGAAGTGATAAGTGAAAGACATTAAAGTAGAATATTCTCATCAATATGTGTATATTAGCATAGAAAAATTTACTATCTATGCCTTAAAATACATACAATTGTTAAAGATCCACTCTCCGACACAATCCCTCTCTCCCACTCCATTTTCTTTTTGAGAAACATGCCCGAAAATTTTTTGGACATAATTAACCCCAACAAGAAATCGACTATTGTGTTATAGTTAGTTCATTAAGCTTATAAATTGCTTTGACCTAATTCAAACTTGTATTTAAACCTTTATTCAAATAAAAGTTTTTTTTTTTTTATCTTTAATTATTGGTTTAAATTTGGAGTTGATTCGAACCTTTGACTTGATCTCATGTTAAATCATTAGTGGCAAACATTGCATGATATGTGGTGATGTGCAATGGTGGAGATGACTTGATGATTGGAGCAATAGGGTAGGCATTGTGAGAACAATGATGGCATGTGAAAGAGAAGAATAAGTTTAAAAATGATAGTGTTGAGAGTAGGTATTGACGAATCAATAACAATGCATGAAGGAGAAAATGAGTTCTTGGCAAGTGCGTTGGATGCACGCATTAATACAGACAAACAACATTGTGAAAAGGAGAAGATATGTTTGTGAAGGGAGCACTGAGGGCAATCATTGACAATCTAGAGATGATGGGATGGAAGGAAGAATATGAGTTTGTGATCGTCACATGATTGGAGACGACATATGAAGGAGAAAAAAGTTCATTTTTATTCATGATAAGAGAAGTTTACAATGTTAGTTCAAACCAGTGCTTTAAAACAAGTAGAATAAAGCCATAAATAAAGTTTACTGTAAGTTTCACAGTATGTTCAATATGATGACGTAAAGGTTAATTATAATTCTATCCTCTTTTTTTGGATGCGCTTTATCCAATTTGCTTAAATTCAACAATTTATTATCATTTTTAGAATTCCTCGGAATAGAAGGCACAAATTGATAAGGAGTCAGATGCCCTAGAAACCTCAATGTAAAATCTCATAAACTAACCCTTTAGTTATAGTTGGGTCTTTTACACATATACCACACAATTCTTATATATTTACATATGTAACACCTAATTTTCTTATTTACAAAACTAAGCTTAATCTTAAATAGCACCTAAGAAAATATCACGATTTCTAAGTTTATAAATGATCATGCATAAGCTATGACACCAAAGTGTTACAACAAATGTAAATATCAAGCCTTAGGGGTTAGATATGTAACTATGTATGTAAATTTCTCATTATAGTCATGAAAATCTCAAGATTAATGGCACGAGAAGAAGATGTAGCACATTTAATAATGACATATTAATAATTTCTATGCAATTATTTTAAATTTTAAAAATATAAATATCTAAATAATGAGAAACCCAACATCTTGCTTTTTATTTGCACATTTCTTTTTCTCTCAAATCTCCACTCATACTTCTCCTTTTCAAAAACTCAACTTGTTGAGGTAAAACCCTCTTCGCAACCCTAATCTCTATGTTTCATTATTACCAAATGTTGTACTAATGATTGAAGTTCATGCGAACAAAAGTCTTAATGACATTATAAGTTTTTTGGTGCTTAACGTTTCTTTTGTTTTCTTAGGATAGTTGATTTGTTAAACTTGACTTAGTAACTCCTTTTTAGAGTAATAGTTTCAATTTTTTTGTGTATAAAGGTAAAAACCTAGTTCATTTTCTTTTATCAATTCAAAATAGAGCATAATGGTTGATTATAAATTAAGTTTTGCAAAGGGAGCTAGTTAATGTCTAATTTTCAAACGTTAATCTTTGTATTCAAACTTGTGACATTTGTCTTGGTAGTAAAAAGCATATCGCTTGCCTTAGAACTCTTGAGTATATATAAAATCGGTACCATAGTTAGAGACCTGATAACTTATATAACTTTTGTAAAAAATGATCCAGTTATATCATTGAGTTAGTTTTAGGTTGTAGATAAAGAAGGAATAATCTTACTTTGTCATTTAAAGGTGTGAACATAAAAAAGCCAAGAATGTAGTGAATGAATTACGTGTGCATGCACATGTGTGTATTGATCCATTCTAAGGCATACAATAACTTTATTTTCAACACTTTCGTCAGACAAAGAAAGGACGCTTGGGAGAAATATCTCGAGCGGAGGAAGGTGGCTGCCAGAAGGAATGGTCGGCCTATCCGTCGGCTCCTGCTCGGACTTCAGCGCCATCGTCTGAAGAAGCAGAGCAAGAAGCTGCAAGTGCTTTGGAATCGCACGGGACACTGGAAGTAGCTGTTGAGGAAATCGTGCGAGAGGTTGTTGTTCCCCCGGCGCCGCCAGACGTGTAAGGTATCCCCGACCTCCCTCTGTCGACTGAGGGACAGTGGAATGGTGAGGAAGGATTCTCTTTTACAACTTCATAATGGGACTAGATCATGGGTATAAAGGGTATAAATTCCTTGGATGAATTTTCAACTTTTTATTTAAACAATATTTATATTATCTTTTGGTGCAATCGATCCGATCATTAGAGTGGTGACCATCTACTCTCCTTTGGCGGAGGCAGTCACTAATGAGATGGATGGGGTATGTTGAGGGTGCTCTGCACCAAGTTGAGGCTGAGAGTAGCCACACGGGTCCTCTATAAGAGGCCCAAGTAGAGGTGGATGGTAGACCAAAATCTCCCAGCTCGATGGAACGTCTACTACTCAAACTAGAAAATTTGTTCATTCAAGTTATTGGTTTTCCTTAGACCCGAGAGATGTACATGTTGATTAAGTGGGTAAATAAGTTGGAGAGGCTAGAGGAAGACATGGTCACGATCTGTGCTTGGGAGGATACACTCTGCGAGGAAGTAACAGTTATTTGGGCAGAGCTGCTGGTCAGCCGGGAGGCGCCTTTGGGCACCCGGATACAAGCTGAAATAAATATAGTAGATAGGTTAAAATTATGTTGCAAGATTTTGTATAGGCTACTGTTTCAGCAAAATTATGTCTCAGAAGCAGTTGCCTAGTCTTGTGAAGTATTTTCTAAAGTAGTCGCTAATTAGTTGATGTAAATATTTTTATTATAAAATAAAATTTAAATTAGTTATCTCAATTTGTGTGGTTGAATGACTTTCTTTCTATAGTTTTGAAGACAAATGACATTGATGCCCCTAAGTAGATTTGACCTCCTTCCATTCTCTATAAATAAGATTGAAGCAGTAGGAAATCTCGCACGACTATTTATTTTTTAAATTTTCTTAGTCGGTTATTTCTTTCTGTTCATCTTGCCTTTCATGGCGCCAAGTATTCCTAAGAGCACTTTGAATCCATTCATCCGAGGAAGTGTCCATTCTATTTGCACACCAAGTAGAGCTTCTCCGAGAGTCTTGTGTGTATGGCAAGTTAGTGGTCTTATGAGCTGTCGAGAAAGATGGCCGAGTGACCGAAGATTATGACAATGATATGGTCTTCTATCAGAACTAATTCAAGTGTGGATTAAGGTTGCCTTTCTGCCAGAAGTTGAGGATGGCAGTCCCCGGCCGCTACCGTGTCATCCCTATGTAGTTCATGCCCAGTTCTATCACTGTTATATTGACGTTTGTTATCTTTATTTGGTTGTTGGCTATTTTATAATTGACTGACTCTTCTCCTACTCCTTCGATTTCAAGGTCGGACGTGATGGTTACACAGTGTTCTTAGTGAGCTCCAGATTCCGTCTTGTGGGACTTGAGAACAAATCAAGGAGTTGAAGCTGAGGTTCCTGGTTGGTTCCCGCCAAGGAGGTTGGGTGATCAATGTCCGACCCATTACAAGCTCTCCCATGAAGATTAAGATCATATCAAGATCCTTGAAGGTATATGGGGACATGTTTGAAGGTCACGATATGTCTTGCACCAGTACTTGGACTCTAACATTATATACAAGGTTTTGTGGTCAAAGGAGTTCAATGGTATGTTCGACAAACTGCAAGAGGCCTCTAACATTTAGGAGGCAAAACGAAAGGAGGAGGTTGCTGGCATGGCAGGCAGAAAGAAACCAGGGGCAGGGTTTGTCTGCTCATAGGACACACTACTCTTCAACCTCTAAAGTCGTTGGTGTTGAAATATAAACTTGATTTTTAGTTTTTGGGCCTTAGTTGTTTAAATAAAGCCCAATAAGAGCCTATTTTCTAAAAGCATGTTCTAGAAAATTCTCATATAGAAGCTTATTCTAGAGTAATCCATAAAGTTGTCTAGAATGTGTGGTAGGTATGAAATTATAAAGAGAATTCTTGAGAGTCATTTGTAACCATTACATTAGAATTGTAATGACACAAACCCTAAACTCTAAAAGCCACAAGTATAAATAGGGGTGAAATCTTTGAGTTTGTATGAAGCTAAGAAAAGGTGATAAATAGAAGTGTAGCTTTTTCCATAAATTTTTAACCATTGTCAAATCCTAAAAGCTTCTCCATTTCAGTAGTTGGTTCATGAGGAGCCTACACAAAAGATAGGGAGCTCGTTTATTTTCATTTCAAAAAATACTTAAGTCATTTTGCATTTTCATTGGAGAGTTGTTGCTAACTGAGTTGAAGGTTTCCTTGTCATGTGTTGAAACTTCCATAGTTTGTTGGGTAGGCTTCCCCAAGCTCAATGCCAGATCAAAAGTTAAGACGAGCCGGTCCTCATCCTTTCCTTTGTCAGATTTTGACATTGAGGCTGATGATAAGGTAGAGTCTGATCGTCAGGAAGAAGTCCCTACCCACAGGAAGGAAATAGCTCATGCTGAGGATGTCTCCCCATTGCCTCCTCCTCGACTGAAATGTAATGGATCTCCTCTGAGGTGGATTCCTTTCACAGTGGATGACCTTAATGTTTGGTTGAGCTTTGTTGGATGATTTGTCATGGTGGACACTGAGATGGACTGATATATGGCGATATTTGCAGCGGTGGGCTACCCATATCTTTTTATAGAGGTGGTCTAGTCCGACTAATTCGAGGAGCTATTGAGGAGGTCGGGTCAGCTCAGTGATCGATACCACTTGATGGCATGGGCAACTACCCACTTTCAATCTACAACCTTTCATCAAATGGAAAATAAAAAGGCAGCTATTGAACAGAGGATAACTAAGGCAGCCACCCGGATGCATCTAAGACCTTGGCGAAGGAGGCAAGAGAAAATGAGGAAACTGTGCCAGTCCTGGAAGATGAGAATGAGAGGTTGAAGGAGGCGATGGCCAAGATGATAACCATTGAGAAGAAAATCGAGAGGCTCTCCCGACAACTCCAAGCGAGCATCTCCTTTGCCATAGGTAGGTTTCTTAAAGAGGGCTTGGTGACACTGAGAGGGCTGACATGAAGCAGTTTGCCAACCCTTCTCTCTAACTCAAAGAATGACAATGAAGAATCTATAAAAACTACCGCAGACGGAGGTGACAGTGATGATGGGTCGGTCGCTTATGTTTTGTCTTTCTTCTCTTTTTTTTTTCTCTCTGTACATAAGAAAATATTATTTGTTTTGCTTAGCTACATCAATAGAATTGTATAGTTACAAAAGAAAAACTTGTTTAAATCATCTTATAAGAAAAACTTTTTGTCATTTTTATAACTTTATTGCTTTATATTTACTGTATTTTATTTTACAGCTCAATTGCTTGTGATGTTGTGCATGATAAAGCATTTGATTTTGAGATGTTTCTTTTTTTTTTCTCTTTATGTTAGTTTTGATTTGTATCAACTACTCAACTCAACTCTTACACCTTTCATTTCTCTTTAAGTAGTCACCTTGGTCAAGCCTCACCTTTCGACATGCTCGGATATTATCGCGACCTTTACAGAAGTAACCCTCGAGACTTACTGTCAGGATGATTTGTGTGTCACTCAACTCAGATCTTGGCGCTAATGAGTGAGGCACCATTTTCAGGGGTAAACTTGTTCCAAGCGAGAATATAAGATTTTCGATTGATGGCATTTAATTAGTTTTTATGTGGGTTATCATTCAGATGTTAATCGTTACTGCTGATCAAGCTTCAAGGTAGATGCCAATTAGGCATCTTTCATCATTTTCAAATTTACAAATAGTTTCTATTGATTAGATACATTATGTCGGTTTGAGTTTTTCTAAATATAAGATTTTCGATTGATGGCATTTAATTAGTTTTTATGTGGGTTATCATTCAGATGTTAATCGTTACTGCTGATCAAGCTTCAAGGAAGATGCCAATTAGGCATCTTTCGTCATTTTCAAATTTACAAATAGTTTCTATTGATCAGATACATTATGTCGGTTTGAGTTTTTCTGCTCAGGTATGATTTTTTAAGGGTAGGCTAAGTTTT
>NW_018164444.1:9308807-9309169 GCF_001263595.1 Phalaenopsis equestris
GGGGTCCGGTATGCGAAATTGCGTAGACAGCAGTCCGTCACCTGCAAGATCATTAATGGCATTTTGATTTTGAACTGACTGAGAAATAAAGAGTGAAAGGCCGCTTGAGCTACTTATTTTGATGTACCCTGCCCCCTTCCTCTCTCTCTTTGATTAAGTAGTCCTTTTATTGAGGTAACCACAGCAACTTTCCTTTCTAGTCGTGAAAGGGCTCGCCGCTTACTCATACGAGAACGATCTGATCCCGGAGTGAAGACCTTCTTTTTCAAAAGCCGCGCACTCTGTGTCGCTCTCCTCAGTCTTATCCGCAAACATAAGCGCGTAGATCACTACGAACCATTATTCTCTTCTCAGTCTTACCT
>NW_018164444.1:9309269-9323229 GCF_001263595.1 Phalaenopsis equestris
AAGTTTGTTATCAGCCTCCAAACCTGCAAAGTTTTTATAAAAGTCAGGATTTCTTAAACCCATATTCATTTCGTGAATTAGACTTTGCATTTAGAATGTAACTGAGAAGAGAAAACTATGGAAGTGAGCTGAGATTTTCACATAAACTCATACTGAAAAATCACCATTGGTAAACACCAAAGAATCCTAAGGTTAACAAATACTTGTTGCATTGAAAGACCAAGATAAAGTGCATGCTTTTCCATTGTCGGAAACTTTCAACAGCATGCATATCAAAGAAGCATATAAATGTACGTAGTCTTTGGTAAGTAGTTAATCGAAAGAGCCAAAAGCACTTTATAAGAAAAGCTGATATTAATGGTAAATTTTTAATGAAAATCTGTAAAACTTGCAAACTAGAGATTTCTCCCTCGATGCATTTTCCTGCCGAAAAAGGTAGAGATCTTAACCAGTTTTTCCGTTTTAAGTCCAGAAGCGATTAAATTTCACAATTCCGAATGATTTCAGGAATTATTTGGCTGAACATGGAAAATTTCAAGTTTTCACTCTTCAGACACGCACCTTCAATTTCGCATTTTTACTTTTAATTAAGAATAAAACGGTATTAATATATGGAATGATGAGTTGGAATATTATTTTACTTAAAAAAAAATATAGTAATGCAAAATTAAAATAAAGGTGGGTATAAATTAAAATCTAAGTTCTCACTCTTCAAACACGCACCGTAATTCACTCTCGCAACTCTATCATCTACCGGTGTAGTTATTCAAAAAGATCGATGAATACGAGCTATGTCATACGAAACATAATGTTAAATTTTGTTAGGTGCCCTACAAGCAACACTCCAACCCACTGTCGCCATGGTATGTTGATGTCATATATAAAAAATGAGCAATATATGGGTTTTAGTACTCATGCATCCGGATGCATCAGGTAAATCGCAGCTTCAATTCTTCTTTTGCGTCTTTCGCTATTCATGTTATTCATTGTCTATGTAGCTAACACATATAAATATCATCGAATTAGCTAGAATCATAACATGATTTATTAAAAAGAAAAATAAAGAAACTTCGAAAAGCAATTAATAAGCTTCTAAGAAATAAAACCGGAGCATATCACAAGTGACATAAATATTGTCACAATGAAAAAACAAAGATAAAATGTTCAACAAATAAAATAGTATTCATGTGTTTCAGTTGTAAAACTAACGTAAATAATTAAACCTGCGGTCAAGAGTCATCGTCATAAAGAACTCTTGTCGGGCAGGGTCTTCTTCAAGTAACTTTATAGAGAATAAGTACAATGATATATCATAAATTTCTGGAGCTGCTTTAAGAGTTCACATTACTTGCTAAATACAAGTTGTCTATGATATGCTAGGTCATCGGCGCATGATGTCAATAAGTGTAAGATTTGACTTCTAATGACAATCACACCATTTTTTTTTTTTCTCAACCTTAGGTCTCTTTGATCGACTAGTGGATTTAACTTCATTGAGGTTCGGGCTAGAGCCTTCATTGGAGTTAGTTGTTTGCTCGACATTCAGGTTCTCAGCTATGCCAGCAAACCCTCACTCGCTAGGGGCCCAATGCATGATCGTTCGTTGTCACCACTCCACCAAACATACGATCAAACTTCTCTTCCGGCTCAAGGTCAATATCACTGAATTTAAATTTTTTCGCATTTGACACTACCTACAAAGTGATGGGAGATTGATATGTTAAAAAAAATTTTGATAAAAGAAGTAGACGTTTCATTAATTCTCACCTCCAATCTCTCAGCCCACCATTCTTCCGAAACATCAATTATTCGTTTTATCAGATCCCAAACCAAACCCGTGGATCCTAGCTTTATCAGATCCCAACCCAAGCCCGTGGTAGGCTCGACCAAGACATTTGGACTTGAGCTTCTAATTTGAGTGTTTATTGTGTAGTTTCCTATAAGTTCCCTTTGCAAACCATAGTTTTTACAACATTCACACTGGCATTTTCCGATTATCACTTTCAAAGTAATATTGTTGAAAAATAGGACTGAGTTTTGAATTTCAAAATTAGAGATTTTTCCCTTGCTATGTATAGTTTTCCTCCATACTTCATGTCTTATTTTCAAAAGAAAAAAAGATATTGGGCGAAAGGCCAGAATTTTCCAACAATTGTAAGACCTCATATTTCATATAAATTCCAATTGAGAACACTTCAAAAATATAGATCATATCATTTTCTTTTCTTTATTCTTTTGATTTGCATGGTTGTTAGAAACCTTCCCAAACATTATCATAGAATTGTTCAAGCTATTAACATAATATGATCAATTCACGGTATAAAGTGGCGACATCGCGGTCATTTTGCTTGGATCACCAATGTAGGAATTGTAACTCTTTATTTCAAGTAGAACTTTCAAGATCCAAGAATAAGTCAAATATTGCCTCCTAGAGATCTCACGTGGTGGCAATGTATATGTGTAGCTTTCCAATTCACGGTGTAAGGTGGTGACATTGCAGTCACTTTGCTTGGATCAGCAATGTAGGGATTCTGACTCTTTATTTCAAGAAGAATTTTCAAGATCCAAGCATAGATCAAATACCGCCTCCTGGAGAAC
Source organism: Phalaenopsis equestris (assembly GCF_001263595.1). Taxonomy (NCBI): domain Eukaryota; kingdom Viridiplantae; phylum Streptophyta; class Magnoliopsida; order Asparagales; family Orchidaceae; genus Phalaenopsis; species Phalaenopsis equestris. The sequence continues at coordinate 9,311,868 of NW_018164444.1, forward strand.
TCAAGCAGTGGCAATGTATATGAGAGGCTTTCCAGTGGTTAGTTCTATTGTGATGAAGAGTAGCGTAATGACAAGAGAGTTCTCAGAATGCCATCTATTCAAGTTAAGGATCTCCTGCAGGAAATTTCATTGCGTCACCGGTCAAATGTCCAATTCTTCCGCTCTAGTCAATCGCTTGTATTACAGACAGCCTATTCATAGTAATTTTGCCCGTTGAGTTTAATGGTTGTGATGTGTAAGGAAGCGCTTCTCCTAATAATATATGGGTAGCAGGATTAATCAACACCAGCAGTGCAAGGTTATAGGCTTCGGAGGAATCTATGAGATATTTTACGCTGGCCATCACAGCCTTGTATGATCCTTAGAATGATGCAGGGTGGTGGTCTCTGAAAATCGGATGAGATTTGCAACTCTGACCCAAGATAGATCCATATCACTGGAAGATGAGCATGTTTAATACATCAACAAAATACCTATATAGCTTTTAAGTTAAAAATATAAAGTAATTTTCGTATTGAGGCAGATAATTGCACATAAATAGACCACCCCAACTGCAGTTGGATAAATTTCGAACTTTTCAAGCAGTTTTATCGAAGTGAGCCATTGACCAATTGGATATGTCTATGTTGCCTAAGAGTACTCTAAATTTAACAGCAAATAGCATAACAATATTCATTATAAATTATAACAAGCATCTTGGACTGATTAGAGCAGTAAAAACACAGCCAAGTGTAGCATTTCTAGAAACTCTATTTACATATAGTAGCAATCAAATGGCGCGATACCATGAAGGCTGAAAGGAATGAGAGAAATTTAAAAATAAGTATGGAATTACATGCATAGATACTTGCACAAAAAGTGCAAAATGGTTTTACCTGGAAATGTGAAAATACAAGAGGAAAATGTAACGCGATATAATAAGGATTCAACAGCCCCAGGTGGAATGCTGCAGTAGTCAGCAAACACAGGGTCCCATATGCCTTGGTCACAGGGGGAAGTGAATTGTAGTATCTGATGGAACAAAAATATATTACCCAAAATTACTAGAACATAAATTGTAGCTTAAATAAAATATTTCAATTTTAATTTATTCATTAATCATTGCATGATAAATATCTATTAAAGAAAAAACATCTGTTTCAAGCAATCCATTAGAAAGGCATGCAACTTCAGCCATGAGAACTCTGCATGTATGTTTGGACTTACTGCTTGTAACATTTGAAGCATTTTTCAGGAAACAAACAATTCAAGAAAGTGAGACAGGTCATCCAAATTAAAAAGGGGCATTTACATACAAAGCATATGGTTCTTAGGTATTTACAAATTTCACACAAAAACTATCACATTTACACACACAGCACTCAAATTTTTAATATCACATCAACAATAGCACTACTATCGCTTTTTAAAAGTGAAATACAGCTTTTTGATACATAGGTTTAAAGCACCAGTGTTTTGTATGCACATGTGAAAGTTTAGGTGTGAGATACGTAAATACATAAGAATTGTGCGCTACATATGTAAATTTCCCTTAAAAATAAAAATCTGAAACCATATATCAAACAGTACAGAACTCCATAAATCTAGCATACAAAATTAACGGCCATCCTTAAGATAGCTAACGTTCTGATATAAAAGTGACAAGTTTATTTATTCATCAATCAAAAATATATACATAGCCATTCATACAATCACCCTTGATCAAATTTAGACAGTATATTGACTGCTTTTTTGTTTTTTTAAATTTACTTTAAGGATGTGAACCATCCAAAATGATAACAGGACAGATGAAATGAAAAAACAGTAGAGATTTCCATATGCTATACAACATAATAAAAGATGGAATGTATGCCTCAAATGCACCTAGCGCTCCTCCAATGTTCTACTTTAGAATTAGCCGAAGATCTCATCTGGATAGGCAATAGCAAAGGCATACATATAAGGCCCCAAATCATTCATTAGCCTAATGAATTTAGCTTAGGCGTTGCAAAGTTTAAATGGCATAACCAACCACCAATACAACCTTTGTCTAATTTTAAAAGTCAATTTTTTATCGGCTCCATGTAGCAATATTACTAAAGTTCACGTTGATTTCCTTAATCATAGAAAATTTTTCAACAATTAAATGTCTTAATGACATTAGAATTTAATGATTTTCGAGATGCTCAATTTGAATATAAATATGCTAAATTTTATGATTGTTTGGTCTTCCAATTGATGCACTAAAGCCTTTAATTACACTTTAAGTGTTTGATATAGGCTGATTTGAACTCGGGATCCCTCTCTGTGTCATTGGGTTTGTCTTGTCGAGACACTCAATTTTTTAATATAAACTTTTTGAAGTGAAGGACCAAATAATCTTAAATTTAAATTCAAAATGTTTATTGCTCAAAAATGCTTTGAGACTTGTGCTTGATGATAAAAATTAGTTGAGGTCACATCAAATACAACTCTTTTTTATTTCTTTATTTTATTGAAATAGCTTGTTAGTATTTATTTGTATTATTTGATTACGAGAAAGTTTACAGGCAATATAATATCAACCTTCGTTTGAGTAGATCTAAATTTGAATACATTGAATGTAATTTTAGTGATAGAAGATCTAGTAGCAGAGCTGTAACTCTGGTTGATCAAACCATTAAAATGTGTGAATGTTTTAGATATCTCGAGTATATTGTTCAAAGTGATGGTGATAGAGATCGGGATGTTATTACTAGAATTTAGGTAGTTTAGTTGAGGTGGAGGAATGCATTGAGCCTATTGTGTGATAGAAAAGTACACTTAGACTTAAAGAAAAATTTTATAAGATAGAGGCGAGATCTGCAATGCTTTACGGCGCATAATATTGTTCTTTAAAAAAGAAGCATAAAATTAAGTGTTGTTGAGATGAGAATGCTTAGACAGATGAGTGGCTTGACACACAGAAAATGTGAAACAAATATATCCTTAAAAGAATTGGTGTAGCTCCAATGACATATAAGATTAGAGAGAGTCATTTAAATGGTTTAGTCACATTAAATGTCAATCATATGATGATCCAATTAGAAAAGTGAATGTTTTAGATTTAACTTGTGTGAAGAAAAGTAGAGGTAAGACCTAAAAAGACGGGACATACTATATAAAAAATGATCCTAATATATTAGCACTAAATGAAAATATGAGACTCAACATGACATAATCCAGAAAAAGGATTCATGCACTCAGCCCTACTTAACATTAGTGGGACAAAGGCTTATTGTTGTTGTTGTTGTGTCGTCGTTGTTGGGGTGTAAACCAGTTCAATACTAATTGAAATTTTATTCAATTGCTTATTTGTTTATATTTGTAAAATCAATTGTTAATAATTTTACATGCAAATTCAAACACACATTCAAACAACAGTTTATTTACTAAATCATAAAAATATTAGTTAATATAAACAATTTGAGTAGAAGCCAAGTACAACTTTTAAAACTTTAATCAATCCAAGTATAATCATATATTTGAAAGCTCAACTTAAGCTCGAGCCGAACATGAACAACTTTTAATATAACCAAAGCCAAAGCTCAATCCAGAACATGCTAAGCTCGACTCAGGCCAATTTCAACCTTATCCATATTAGAGGCTTACCTTGTCACTATATCTTTTAGCACAACCTTCAAAGAAAACTACAAGTTTGCTTGCTTAATAGGAGTAAGCATGTTGTCGCTTATGGCAATACTAGTCACCTTTCCTTTCTCAACCTTCGAATTTTCAAGATTTAAGAGCATAATTTCTATCATCTTTCTCTAGTATGGCTAAATAAATTGTTTATGATAAAAAAAGTTCCTTCCAATTCAAAGTTAGTTTTGTGAATCACCCTTATTTTTTCTCGCCCTTCCTCCTATTATTTAATAAGTTAAAAGTTCCTCTTAAATGGTTCGAGCGCTCTCTTTACTTTCTTAAAACTTGTGCCCTATGAACATGGACATCATAATGGCCTAAACGAAGTTCATTTGTAACTTACAAATAAATCCTTGAGACATATATCATCAAAATATGCACATGCACAGGATTAACTCCTCAATAGGACTAGAAATGAACCAATACAATCTACAAGCAACTTGTGGCTCGACTCATTAGAGCTTATCAATGACCACTTAATCAAACATATTGAATTCTTTTATAAATACTTGAATAATAAATGAACAAGTTTGAACAATTTTTTGTTTGAATCATCCATGATCATGAAGAATATTATTCTCATAAACAAGTTCATTAAGAAGCCATATTAAAATTGCCCATTTAAAGCTCAATTACAAATTTATTTAATTTAATTATGAGGGAGTTTTGCCTTCTTCTTATATTAGATTGCTTTTGTTTATAAACAAGTCTATTGATTATGCTCATTAAAATGCTTGTTTATGTGGCAGTTCATTCAATTAGTCTCATTTTACACTCAATTGGTTACTTGTCAATAAACTTGGAAAAAGCATATTCAAATAACTAACAAGCTATTTGATAGTGTTGTCATCAATAGGCTCGATAACGCTCATTTGATCAGCTAGCAAGTCAAGCTCAAAGAAAGTTCTAACCATAAGTTTATATAATTTGAGCTTGAACATTGCTACAAATACTCAAATCAAACTCAATCACGAGCTTGATTTCGGAAAACAATCTTGAGCTCAAGCCAGCTCCTGCTCAACTTGACTTGGTTTGTTTGCAACGCTACTCCCAAATTAGTCGTCTAATGTTGAAAGTCTCAGATATAATCCTACACAAATTGCCCTCAAAATTACTTCAAACTATGCCACATCTTCCATCAATCTGTTGCGGACCACATGCGGTAAAACTAAGTGTATTGGATGTTTAAACCCCCCTGGTCATCCTCTTAATGGGCATCAATCTTTAGAAGGAAATTCTCATCATGACAGTGCATCATGGCTTCAGCTTCTATAAGGCCAATGCAAACTTTTCTAGGTATTACACGTGAAAATGTGAACTTTCCAACTAATTGATTCATGTATGCAGCTTCCTAACATCACTTGTTCTGTCATGCATATTAATCTCCATTTTGGCTTCTAATTTGAATGAACCCATCCACTGACATGGGAGCTTCCGGCATGGAACCATTTCACCATCCATGCCAAAAGGCCACGACTTATGCTACAGTCCCGCGATCAATCTTACGAACTTGACCAAATACAGAAACCTCCCAATGAATTAGGACCCATTAATAATAGTATACGCTTAGGTTTCAGTATTGTCACATTTTTGTTCAGGACAACCGTTAGAGTTCTAATTTCTCCCTTCTAGGGTTGCATCCAAAGGTGGGTGGTGCTCCGACCGCAACTCTTCTGAGGTGATGATCTTTTTCCAAGAGTCGAGTGTTGCTCCAGTTGTAGCTCGTTCGCGAGGTATTATTTATCAACGACTTCCCATCCCCCACAACCAACCCCTCATTACTGCCTTTCCTAGCTGTCAAAACCACTAGACAACACTCTTGTAGTCTTCCTGAAACTCCAGTCGCAAGCCCTTACCTCCTCCACAAGCTAACAACCCTTTCAACTACCTCCCACCTTGCTACCACTCATTCCAGCCACTGGTCTTCGTTGTCCAACCTCACCCCCCACCCCCCCTTGCGCCGTCGCAACCCCGAGGCAACCCTCCCTTTGTTGTCTTGCAATCCTACGCATTCCCCACCACTGCCGCCACCCCGAACAGCCATTCCTGCCATATGATGTTGTTCCAACCCTAGTCCCTGTTTGGTGTCTTTCAAACAGCCAACCACCAACTTTCCCTATTGCAACCTCCCCTTCCACCCCCTACAACAATTCACCGCCTGGTCACCATCCACTCACCAAAGCAACCTCCACCTTTGAATACATTTAGTTGTGTTTGCATGTATTTGTTGTTGTATTTTATTTTCAAGTGTGTATGGTTGTAATCGCATATTTGCTTTCAGTAATAATACTTGTTTTTATATTATTGTTTGGGTTAACTCTAGTATCAACTACCTTCATGAGTGGTAGTCATTTCCTCATCCTCGTCATCTCTATAGCAAAAGAAGCTTCCCTTGTCTTTATATCCCTTCATTGTTTGTGCCAAGCACCAAGGAATGGCATTCTAATACTAATTTGATATGAAGTAAATCTCTTGACATTATGAAGCAGTTCTACAGATAAAATCTAGAATAGATTTGAAAAGATAGCAGAATATGTTTGGAGGTTCCCTATTGATCTATCCAGCAATTAATTGTACCACAAGCTCTATCTCACATAGTAGATGACATTTTATTACTACTACACACATTTTCTTCTACTAAAAAACACTTAGTTTCCTTCTTTTAGCACTACTTTCCTCAGGGATAGCTAAAAAGTTACTGCTTTCTCTTCTAGATTGCTACAAGCAGCACTCTAGAATTCCCAGTTGCAGCAAAATAGCAAAAGAGTAATGGCAACAGTAAAGGGGAGGGGAGGGGGTGGGGGCTACATCCTCACCAATCAGCTACAAAAATAAGAACAAAAGGCATTTGAGGGGGATGGAGAAGAATATGGATGAAAAAACTTGGAAATGATTCCAATAGATTTCTTTTCAAATTTTTAGTGGGGATTAATATGATCCAATTCCTAACCAAATTTCACATTTGCATGAATTATCCTAAACTGAGCATAAATTCAAATACAAACTTAAAATTTTAAATTCAATATTATCCTACTATAATATGAAATTGGACCTAAATGATTTAGTCACTAAAGTCTTGATCTCCCTTATAGGAAGTCCAATTGATGATCTGATCATGCATGTGAACCCCTAGCAATATCATTTTCAATCAAAAATCTTCGATATGAAAATACCTCTGACAACAATTTCTCAGGAGAAATCCAACAATTAAAACTTCAATGAGAGCAACCACTTTGATCTTTCTGTGATCTACTGCCTAAAACTTCAATGAGAACAACCACATTTAAGTAAAATATCAGAACAAACTTGATGAACCATCAAATGCCACAGTAGTCCGCACCCTAATTGAAAACACTTATTAAGAAAAACATTTGATCAATAATAAAAATAAAAATACATATCTGAGCATTCAACAAATAAAGCCATCAAGAAACCCTTCCACAAAACAGGACAAAAATTCATATAAAAGTAGAAACATGAAGCTAACATCCATTTAGAATTTTTCCAAGGAGTTTTTATCTTTCATCACCAAAAAGCCATTATGATCTTTAAAAATTTACAGTAACTTGCCAATTACATCTTTTCGCTACTGCAAGATTTCACCTTGGCAGATACTAAAAACAAAAACCTGAAGATTAGACACATCAGACGTCGCATGAACTTTGTTCCATTCCTTTTTCTGAAACTCGATCACTTCAAGTTTCTACAAAAACACTAACAAAACTCCAACCAAAACCTTGTTTCCCTCAGCAATAAGCCAAGAGAAAACCCCACAAATCATTCAATTAGAACAATCAAAGTCCTTTATTCAAAATATTTCACAAATTCACAGTGCTAGCATTTTCATATTCAATTAAAACTTGAAGCAATAAAGTAAGGAAAAAAATTGCAAACGCGCAAGATTCCTCATAAGAGCATGAAAAGAGATGAAGGACTCACTCTCCAGGTGAAGACATTACGAGTCCAGAGATCGAGATTGCAGAGAATTCGCTCACTGTTTCGAAGAAGAATTACGAACCCTAAAGCGTCGCAGCCGGAGGTTCCTTTTGTAATTTTGTAAATGTTCAAGGAGTTCCAGAAGGGTCAGGAAGCTTTCGCTAATCGGAACCTATTTTGACCTCACGATGGAGATCAGACGGGTAGGAGAAGCTTAAAATTTTCATCAAACACGCTTTGGGCAAGCAAAGCATTAGTGACGTGGCGATTCAATGATGGCCGTCGGATTAGCCCATCCAACGGCCTTGATGCCTTCCTAATGGGCAGTTTTGTGTTAGTAGTTATTAGTGAATGATAGTGTAAATAATCATTAGATGTAGTTTGGGTTGGCAGTAATTAATAGGTAATTTAAGTTTTATAAGGCTATATATATTGTTCATTACATAGTATTAAGCATTAATTAATAAATATATATATATATTGTAATTTCGCCCACAAAGGTTCTAATCTGGTTGCTCATATTTGTCATTATGCGGACTCCAATCTCAAAAACTGCATTCCCTGCATTTTGATCACTGTCATTATCATCAACAGCAAAATCTTCTTTGTAAATTATCAATGAGCTCAACGACACCCCCTCACGATCGCATATCCACAAAATATAATTATGTTGCTTCAGCTTTATCAAGACTACTACGTCCTCCCAATGCAATTATTTTTTGAAGATTCAAATTCCAAATGCAATCACAATCATATCGTGTCATTAAAAATAGCACTGTCATCACACTAAGCTCTTTGGTGTCACACCATCTAGATATGATTTCATCTCCATCCACGATAACTCACTGAGATTCTTTATTGTCATTCAATAAGATTCCTCGTTCTTAAGTGTCAAACATTATTATCTTACCCCACCGGCCATGGTACAATTTTGATCCCAACTATCATAATAATATTGCCAAATCAAATACCAATATGTATTCATAACCATCAATCAATTATAACATTAATCATTATGGCTGACAAAACTTATGGCCATGGTTCAATTATAACATTGATCCCATCTGACATAAAGATGAACAAGAGGAACATTATGATGCATTCGGGCCATCTACAAAACACAAATAGTTGCTCCTATTTATCAATTGGTTCAACCAAAAAGTAAGGGATCCTGTCCCAACCAATCACTAGGGGATACTTTGGATGAATTATGGTTAAACAGTCATTCACCACCCATATTATTGCCAATGATCTTGCTTATATTTCATGGCACAAATATATTTTAAGCATTTCTTACTTATATTTAGCTTATCTTGCTCTGCACTTTGACCTTGAGGGAAGATAAATTTTAGAGTTGGTAATATATAATGAATAATTATGGGTTAGTAGTGAATAATAGTATGAATAATTAAAATATGTAACTTGGGTTGGGTGAGTGGTTAAAGATTGTCAGATTATCTTACTAAATTTTGTATTCTATATATATGTATACTCTTAAAGAGCGTTGAGCATCACTCAAGGAAAGGAAGTTACCTCGTTTCACTATTTCTTTCCTATTCATATTTCTATGTCTTAATTTTTTTTATTTCATAGTAAGTTGCAATTGATATTTGTTATATGCCTTCATTATTATTTGATGATTCTTATAATAATTTGTTGTTACGTTATTCATACATTTAACATTTTTGATAAACTGGCGAGAAAATCATGGTTAGTGACTCTTACGCCCAACAATAACACTTATAACTAGCTCCTCTCAACTTGACTTAATATAAATCTTGGACAGCTACGCGGCCTCGAAATAAAAAAGCAATCTTTTCAATTATGAAGCACTTAGTTTTAGAGAAAGATTTGATTAGAAAACTATATCAAATAGACACTTTGTTATAGACTCCTTTTATCTTTGTGGTTCCATATATCATACATCACAAACCCAAGGGATTATTGATAACCCTCACCACTTAGTCCAAGGGATATAGCAATGCCTCTAAATAGTCAATCACGTCATTGTTCGATAGCTAAGACTCGACCAATTTGAATTGTAATAAGATTATTATACAAATATATTCATTTATTCTCTAATGTTCACACAAATTTAGAAAATTTCAAAAGATACAATGAAGTAATGAAAGAGATATTGATACTTGCACTTAATTTTTAAGTTAATAAGTTTCTTGCTTCTTACATTAATATAAACAACACAAAAATGAGTTATTTGAGATCATCTTGGGCCAATAAGTGACTCATCAATTTGTATATATTTGAAACCATCCAAAGGCCCTTTAGTCATAAAAAAATGACTTAATATGGTTTTTAAAAAGCATTTTACATACATACCCTCCATTTCTTATGTATTTACATATATAATATCTAAACTATTTTTTTTATATATATTTATATCACCCAAATCTTTCATGTCACAAAAAAATATCACTATTTTTACATTTAAAAACTGAAATAATACATCTTTTCATGAATAAATAATGTGACAAGATATGTAAATATATAGCAATTAAGGGTTATGCATGTAAAACTTTTTTTTAAAATTTTTATATACTCATATTGAAATATTTTTTTGCAATTATTTAGTATTCTCATAGCTAGGGCTGTCAATTTGGCTCTTTATTTGAGGACAACTCATGTTCAGCTCGTGTTCAGCTCGTTCGTTAAGCTTAACGAGCCGAACACGAACAAACATTTGTTCGCTGGTGTTCGGCTCGAATTGTCTCGAAAAGAAATAAATAAATAAACACACACACACATATATAATACATATTCTTAAAATTAAATTTTATAAATTGTAATTAATTAAAACTTTTTAAAATAAAAAAAAATCAAATTTTAAAAAATTATATCCTATAAACTATAACATATAAGAAAATATTAATAAATATTACTTATATAAATATTATATATTTATATAATATAAGTTATATAATTAATATAATATAATATATAAGCCTCTCCCTCTTTCGAGTTCCGACTCTTCTCGTTCCTCTCAAAATCGCTAAAAGTGTTCGGCCACGAGAGCTTAGGGTTTGTCATTTGTGTTTGCTGCTCTCCTCCTCTTACGAGTCATCTCCTTCTCCACTCAAAATCGTGAAAGGGTTTCAGCAGCGAGAAAGGGTTTCGACGGCGAGAGCTTAGGTTGTGCTCTTCCTCTTCCTCTTCTGAGACATTTTCCTCTTCTGATTCCTCCAAACTCAAGCCGGAAAATATTATTCGAGCCGAACACGAACACATTCTTCACGAACCATTTCAAACATGAGTCGATTTCAAACATGAGTCGAACGCAAGCCGACTCTGAGCTCAGGCTCGGCTCGTTTACAGCCCTACTAATAGCCTTTTACAGCTCAGAATATTTGTTAACCAAATTATTCAAAACTATCTCATAAACGAGCAAGTCCGATCTTTGTCTCATTTGTTTTTAACACTTATTATTACCTTTTAATAGTCTAATCTTTCTTTTCATCCATAGGTAAAGCGTTATGTGCATAAATATGAAATTCTAGGTGTGAGATTGGCAAATCTATAAGAATTGAGGGCTATGTATGTAATTTTCCCTATATTATTCGCATATGAGGATTTAATGATTTTGACTGGTCAAATTAAGCGTCATAATTACAATAAAAAATATGCATGAAAATACCTATTTTATTTTAAAAAATCAATATCAATACTATTTTTAATTTGGCATTAAAAGATAAAATATTGTTCAAATAATTATTAATATTTAAGTATTAGGTCTATAAAAACATAAAAATAATATATATATATATATATA
>NW_018164444.1:9332317-9336074 GCF_001263595.1 Phalaenopsis equestris
CTTCAACTCATTCTCTCAATCCTTCTTCAGGCTTTGGTATTCACACCCTCTCAAGAGGATGGATGACTTTATTTATGAAATTTGAGAGAGGTCCCCTGCAAATAAGAAAGAAATTCAGGCAACTCCATCAGACGGTCGGGAGAGATTCACTCGATGAGACGACATTCTGTGGATATTTGAGTGTCTTAATGATGTCATAATTAAATGATCTTGGACTCGTTATATTTGTTTCATCAAGACACTCAATTTGAATTTAAATTTGTCAGATTTGAAATATATTCGCATTCCAACTGCCATTGGAAGCTTATAAAAGACGTAACAGGTCGAACTTAGTTTGATTTGACTCAGATTGCATCGACTTTGATGTCATTGTGATTGTCTCGTCCAGTTAGTTAGTTTGTATGTACCTTACTTACATTGTGAAATAATTTGAAAAAAAAGAAGAAGAAAGATTTACATTAATATCACTAAATTCTCAGGTATTTACATATTTAACAACCAAGCTTCCATATTTATATATCACATAATAACTTTTTATGTAATATAAAATATTCAATTGGTATAGATGTAAAAAAAAAATGGTGTTAAATATTTAAAATAAAGTAAGAATCTGATGCTATGTACGTAATAGCCCAAAAAATAAAAATAAATAAATAAATTGCTTAAATCGATTTTGGATTTTTTAGCGTTTAAAATTTCTCAAAAATATATATAAAAAAAAGGAAAGTAATACTGCAACAACTGTAAAGGAAATTGTGTGCTGTGCTGGAAGCAACCACGACCGCCTCCAATTTCAAATTTACAAGACTCCGTCGGCAGCCCCAAATCAGCCACCAAACAGAAACCCTAATCCCCGATTCGAGAAAACCCTTATCCCTAAATTAGTCAAAAAGAGACGACAAACTTCTAGATTGAAGAATCGTTTAATCTTTTGCTTCGGAACCACTATAAATACTCCTCTTTTGATGCCCACATTGCGTTATCCATACTTCAATTTCTGCTGCGACACTTTCTCTCTTTGTTCTTCTCTTCTACGACAGATTTCCGATGGGCGAGGGATTGAAGAAGATTTTCAACGGGATATACTCATCGTGTCAGGCTGAGGAGGAAGAAGATCTCGGCCAGTATTCTGATTCAGGTGGAGAATCCGATTCCGCTACCTCGCCGCGGAGCCGGCTGCGGAGATCGCCTCCATCTCGCTTTGATTCCGGCAACCCACTTTACGATTTCTCCTACCTCGTCGAGCAGCTGCCAGTAAAGTATGTATTTGTTGTTGTGTAAACTCTATATGCAAAGGGATTTCTTTTCTTTTTGTGAGTTTTAGTCAGAGTTCAATATGGGTTTGGTTTGATTGAAGTAACTGGAAAAAAACTTGGTTTTGTTTTTCGATCTAAAAGTTTTAAGGTGTTTTACTTGTGATTCTTGTTGCTAATTGATTACCCCAAGATGAAATCTTCAATAAGCTGTGATTACTACAACTGGAAAAAGTGGTTTTGTTATAAATTTATTTGCATTGATTACATGGTTTATTTGGATCTTGTTGCTGTTCCTGTTATCCATTGTCTTGTTTAGGTATTTTTTTCTCCCAGTTCAGCACTAAACCTAGCCCTAAAACTTTCTTTGATCTGTAATCAGTGTTTAATAAAACATCTGAATCAGTTCTTTTAAAGTCGATCAGTTGGTTTGTCTTTCTAGTTTCTGATTCAATTTTTTTTTTTTTCAGAATTTTTAAATTGAACTGCAAGTCCATGTATTTAGGAATCAAATATCTCAATCATTAAACTTTCTTCTTTCAAGGCCAAACTTGCCAAGATTTAATCTTTCGAGTTCAATTTGTATTATGAATTTTTGTTTGTCATTTGTTTGATTTACTTACACATTGATGATCACTATTATTCTAAATTTAAGGGAAAAAAAAATTGAAACGTTGGTGATCTCATAACAACCAAACTTATGGCAAACCCAACTTGATCCTGTTCTATAAAGGGCTGTTTGGAATCTTAGTCTAAGTAGAATACAAGCAAGATATAGCTCAAATCCTATTTGTTTTGATAAATGTCATTTCAGTCCAATTTATTAGTTAAATTCAGATTTTTTTAAATTCAACTATGTATAACATTTAATAGATTCAAGGGATTCTTTCTCATGCAAATCTAAATCCTGAAATAAATAGCCAAAGAATTTAGAAGGATTTAGAAAGTTTTAATAGTTGTATTTCTAAAAACTTTTCAGATTTTAATCCTTCCAAGTCTTGCCAAGGGGCTTATTTGGTATCATCTATAGCTGTTTTAGTAAATCTTGCAAATCCGGATTCACAGCAGGATTTTAGGCAGAACTTAGAAGAAACTAAGAAGAAACCAGCTTTTGACTTGCATATTATTTAAAAGTGTAGTTTTTGCTGTCTGACAAAATTTAAGTTAAATCTCACTTAAATCGGTTACAAGACAGCCTATAAATTTGAATTTACAGTATATACCAAGTGCTGCTTAGCCTTCGTCTCTAAGGTTAAATGATAGGTAGTATATGTTTGAGTTAACATAAAAATTGATTTTTGCTATAATTTACATAAAAAAATTCAAATTTTGCAGGAAAGGTCTCTCCAAATACTACCATGGAAAGTCTCAATCTTTTACCTCCCTCTTAGAAGTGAAGGCTTTGGAAGATCTCCCCAAGAAGGAGACAGAGGTTATCTTCACAAGAAAAATGAAGCCATGCAAGAGCTACACAGTTCTGGACATGGCTGAAATGCCAGTTTCTTTATCATCTGAGAGCAACTCCACATTGAAGAAAACGCTTCCGTCTATGGCTTCCTGTGCTTCTTCGATAGCAAGGAGTAAAAGTGGCGGCTCCCGACCTCCGGTGGCCACCGGCCTCCTATTCCTGTGAACAAGCGTCAGTAAGCTGGTTTCAGAAGTTATGTAGCTGAGTTAATAAGCCAGAGGGCTTGTTGCTTTGTTGTTGCCATTTTTTGTACAGATGAGGGGGGAGGTTTAGGTGAAAGAAATGTGAACTTTTTAAGTTTTCTTTTTCAGATGTTTTGTTTGGAAATTGATGATTTATGATTTTGAATTCTGGTGATTTGTTGGTCTTCAAAATGTGCTTAAATTGTTCATGTGCTTGGTAATGTTTCAGTAGGTAAAATGATGCTTGCCATAAGTTATTGAAAGATTTATATATATACCACTTAGTTCCTTTGTATTTACATGTCTAACATCTAAATTTCAACTTTTTCATATAATGTCATATTTTCTAAACTTGAAAAGGTGTATTTCACTTTTGATAAGTTATAATAGTGGCATTTTTTGTGTGATTTGAAAATTTTGGTTGATATAAATGTGAACTTAAAGTTTGTGTTACATATGTAAATACATAACAATGGAGTGCTATGTATGCAAATGCCCTGTTATTTAGTAACGCTTCAGTAGGTGAAGTGATGCTTACCACAAGTTTTTGAAATATTTACATACATTACCACTTAGTTCCTATATATTTAGATGTCGTAGATGTCTAATATCTAAATTTCAATATATATATATATATATAAAGAATGGTTGGAGGCTATTGTACGAGCTCCAACTACCCTGAGGTGTCTAACTATTCGAAGATCGACCTCACTACCAGCTGGCCAAAGGGGATTCGATCCCGTGACCTGAAGGGACTTACGACCTTGAAAAAGGCTGCTCTACAAACAGGCAACAACTGTGTCACATTTGAATTTCAATATATATATATATATATATATATATATATATACATA
>NW_018164444.1:9339354-9340380 GCF_001263595.1 Phalaenopsis equestris
TGTAGCATGATATGTTAAATAAAATATTATTATTTTATAAAATATTTTATTCCTTATATATATATAATTAATCCTATCTATGTTATCATGCCATTATTTCTCAATAAAATTTGGTGCACGTGGCTTCTACAATATGTAGTTACCTCCATTATTTACCTATTTACGTCTCCACAAGCATATTTTTTTTATATAATCTAAACTATGTTGACTTAGGATTAATTTTAATGTACATAACACCTCTGATATAGCTGATATATTTTTATATGATTGAAATTATGGTAATTGATATTATATTTTATATGGTGGCACGATCTTTGGCGCATTTCTAATTTGATAATCGTACCCACACCGGCCGGCGGCCTGGTTATAAAACTGATTTATTCTGCATATTCTCGCGTATACTTTGGCAAGATATTGAGCACAACACCACGTTGTTGTTGTTGTTATTGTTAAATTATAAGAAAAGACATTTTTATAAGATTTGATTATTTACAAAACATACTATTTATACATTTCTTAATGAGTATTAGTCTCATTATATATATATATATATATATATATATTCATTTTGGTGTATATATAGTACGTCAAGAATGAGCCAACAATGATATATATATAATTAAAAAGGAATAACTATAGACTAGCCACTCCTAATGTGTCGAACAATTCGAGTTCCACCCTCTTTAAGACTTACATCGCCATAATGAGATTCGAACCCCCTAACCTGAGGGGCCTTACACCCATGATGCTAACCAAGGGGTCGGGTACACAAAACACACAGAGAGAGAGAGATAGGGAGAGAGAAATATATATATATATATACATACATCTAGCCACTCATAATGTGCCTAACAATTTGAGTACCACCCTCCTTAAGGCTCACGTCGCCATAATGAGATTCGAAACCCCTAACCTGAGGGATCTTACACCAATGATGCTAACCAAGGGCGGGGGTACGCTAAACACACACACACACACAGATATAGATAGATATATATATATATATATATATATATAAATATGCAC
>NW_018164444.1:9340734-9341303 GCF_001263595.1 Phalaenopsis equestris
TATATATATATCGTAAAAATTTAAGATGCACTCCACACAATATTCGTTAAAATTAGAAGTTATAAATTTACAATGTGATTACACATGAAAATTTCACGTAGGAAGCAAAAATACTTAATATTGAAATTCAATAACTCTTTCCACCCAAAAAGAAACCAATAAGCAAAAATGTTGAGCTCAAATTACATTAAAACCCAAATAAACCTATAATGCATATATATATGATAGGTTCCATCCAAATACATACAACCATTACTAAATTTTACAAAGTAAAATATGCTTTTCCATGCATCACTTTCAACACCCAACTTTCATAAATGTAAACATCAAAACATAGATGTTAGATATGTAAACCAGTAAAGTGCCCAAATACAATTACATTGGTCCTTTTAGTCCCAAAATCATTAGTCTCCAAACTCTCTAAATTATGGTTCCAATAGTGCCCATGGAGATTATTATAGCTTAATTTTATAACACTATTTCGATACTTCTATAAACTAGACCTCATGTAAATATCATGATTGCTTTGACATATGCGTAAATAAAAAATGATTATATGCTCCTATGTA
>NW_018164444.1:9341364-9343457 GCF_001263595.1 Phalaenopsis equestris
ATATATATATATATATATATATATATATATGTATATAAACCCCAAAATAAATACAAGAGAAAAACCAGAAGTTTCAATTGCCGGATAGAATATAAAAGAAGTATGTCCACAAAAATAATTAAAAAATAAATATAAAAAAAAAAGACAATAGAACAGGCATAATTAGGTTCAAGAGTATTAACCCCGCAAGCAAAAGCTAATTACAGCTAGACTTCCCACAACTTTTCCAATCTATGTTCAGACTGATTTACAGGCTAATATTGCTAAAGAACACGACAGAATGATTGAATTTCATTCATAAAATAATTAGATAAAATTGAAGTTTCCAACATTTTTCCTACAGAGTATATAGCTGACAAATGGCTACATTAAGGTTTAAAGGAGACCAGAAAGCCTTGGCAGAAAATCTGGATAATGTTGAGTGTATTTTATCTTTATATTTGTTTTTATTGTTTTAAATTATTTTATGAATAAAAATAGAGGTATGTTGGGAGAGATGGGAAATCGATTCGAGAGGTCCGAAGCAAAACTTAAAATAGAAATACACAAAATTAGAAAACACAGAGACAACATTTAACGTGAAAAAACCTGAGGACAGAAAAGATCAGGAACCTACGCCACACCAAGCAATCCACTATGAAAAAAATGAGAAGAACCGTACAAATTACACCGCACTCAGACATTTCATCTCTTTGTAACACTTCAAGGCACTCAATCTCTCATTTGCACAACATAAAACTCGAAATGCAATCCTTCAACACTCACAATTTCCCCTAATGAAGCCAAGACTAAGTGAAAACTGCCCGCATTCAGTTACTGGCACCGTGGCGTTGTGATTGTTGCACTGCGGAGCTGCATCTGAGCGTTGTAATGTCATTCTCTCAAATCATGAAAGATGGACTAAGGGTCTGTTTGGGGAAGCTGCAGCTTATTGAATAATCTGCTGATAAGTTAGGTGCGGTGACTTGTTATGGTATGACTCATATACCATATAGGGACAGACGCTGGAACAAAGCGGAGCGGCTGCGAAAGAATCTGTCCAAATTGGGAAGTTACGTTATATGGGTTGAGGCTATACGGTACAGGGGTAATTTGGGAATTACATATTGTACTGCAGGGCTTACTCTAGGATTATAAATAGACATGTTTGTAATCCTAGGTTTTTGAGAGAGTTGAATTTTGTATTTTGTATTCTTTTCTGAATCTTGAAAGGAACTCGCCACTCTGCTCCCGAACCTCATTAAATCTCTGTGTTCTTCTGGTTTATGTTGATTCTTGTTTTTCTTCGCCCTATTTTTCTCAATAGTGGGATCCACCTACCACAATCTTATACCTTTGCTTATTTGAAATAAAATTACCTCTGAAAAAAATTTGCATCGGCGGCGCAGGAAGAAAAAGTTTCGGCGGGTAGGGCTTTGGAAGAAAAGGATTCGCAGGCTTCGGACAGTAGAAACGTCGGCGAAGGATTCAACTGTTTGTGGCTTTCTCTTTCGCGATCGGTTCTGCGAAGGCCACAACGTTGACTTCGCGAAGGTTGGAATCGCGACTGCCGCAGAACCCTGTCTCCTTCGCCTGAATTGCTGGAGGCGAAGAGGAAAGGAGCGGAGGATTGCGGGTTCGAAGGCGTGCTCCGGGCGAAACAGCGAAGGAATAGTTTTTGGCGGAGGCAGGCCAAAGGATCGCAGGATCGCGAGGAAGCTGCGGAGGTTTCGGGCCTGGAATTGCGCGGAGGTTCTCCTAGTTTCGAAGGAGGAATCAAAGAATCTTTGATTTCTAAGGAATATTCCCTTTCATTTTTGGCTCCATTAAAGCTTCATCCGGCGGGGAATCAAAGGAAGGTTAAGAGCATTTAAGGGAAACTTAATTAAACCCTCTGCTGAAGGAAAAGGAAGGCGCAGGAAATTGGAGGAAACCGAAAATTGGCAGGGAAGGCTTCCAAATTTGATTCTTTTGCTGGAAGGAAGTTTGAGGGAATTAAGGAATTTCCATTTGCTGCAGGAAGCCGAAATTTGAATTACAGGGAAGTTTTTTGAATTTTGCTTAATTAAAGGAAAGTTTTCAAATTAAGCAAATTTAATTAAGGATTTCTTTTG
>NW_018164444.1:9343862-9354882 GCF_001263595.1 Phalaenopsis equestris
TGGAGTTCGCGAACAGGAGTTCGTGTGCAGTTACCGCGAACATGAGCGTTTGCAAACAGAGGAGTTTGGTGGTGTTCAACCAGCGGAGTTTGCAAGTTCGCCGCAGGTGGAGTTTGCGACAGGTGGAGTTTGATAGGGTGTTGGCGAGCGAGTAGACGCGATTATTCGCGAATAGTGGTTTCGTGGAGGGATTTTTCGGAGGGGTTCCCTCCCCAGGCAACAAATTTGGTGGAGATTTTTCTTCTAAGGGATTGAATATTCGCAAGGTGGAGATTTTCTCTTAAGGGGCAGGATGTTCGCAAGGTGGAGATATTTCTCCTAAGGGGCTGGATATTCGCAAGGTAGAGATTTTCTCCTAAAGGGCGGGATATTCGCAAAGGTGGAGAATTGTTAGGTATGACAAATAATACCTGAATTTGGATATTCGCAAGGTGGAGATTTTCTCCTAAAGGGTTGAATATTCGCCAATGTGGAGAATTGTTAGTATTCGCCAAGGTGGAGAATTGTTAGGTATGACTCATAATACCAGAATTTGAAGTCTCTTGGAATTAAAGATGTATGTCTCTTGGAATTTAGTGGGTTGACATCAGCGTGGGCGCAACAGAGGCATGGTGGCCCAACCCACATTGGTGCAGGTGTAACTCTCAGGCATCTTTTCTCCTAAGGGGCTGGATATTCGCCAAGGTGGAGATTTGTTATGGTATGACTCATATACCATATAGGGACTGACGCTGGAACGAAGCAGAGCGGAGCGGAGCGAAAGAATCTGTCCAAATTGGAAAGTTACGTTATATGGGTTGGGGTTATACGGTACAAATGTAATTTGGGAATTACATATTGTACTGCAGGGCTTAATCTAGGATTATAAATAGACATGTTTGTAACCCTATGTCTTTGAGAGAGTTAAATTTTTGTATTTTGTATTCTTTTCTGAATATTGAAAAGGAGGTCGCCGCTCTGCTCCCGAGGATGTAGGCATCTTTGTCAAACTTCGTTAAATCTCTGTGTTCTTCTGGATTTGTGTCGATTACGGTTTTTCTTCGCCCTAATTTTCTCAACATGGCTATTACAAATTTTTATTTTTTTTGAAAAGTCAGACCGCTACCAAAAAGCTACCACCGCACCTAGATAGGTGCGGTGTGAAAACGCTGTTTTCAACGTTTCCAAAACGCATAAGCTGTCAAAACGCAGTTTACCCAAACAAGTCCAGTGCATTTTCAAAACGCTACCGCACAAAATAAGCTACCCCAAACGGACCATAAGTGTTGTTGCGTGGGACGCTACATGTGGGTTGTACGACGCTACTCTCGGAACACTAGAATGTCCTGCTCTCCGGTTTTGACCCTGTAATGAGCGTGATGGCAGTGCCTTGGGGTAATGCCGCCTCTAAAACCAATCAAGCTCAGTGTCAACCTTGATTGACGACATAGAGGGACTCCAGTGACCAATTGAATTACACAATCAAACTCCACATAGTTATAGGGCATTCATATACATACCACACAATTTTTACGGTTTTACATATCAAACACCGAAACCTTTTTCTTTTCATTTATACCCCACAATTTTATATATCAAGAAAAAATAAAAAGAAAGAAAATCACTATTTTGACTGTTAAAAAAGTGAATGCACATTTTCATACGTGAAGTGGGATATAAGTAAAAAATTAAAGTGTAGATGTTAGATATGTAAATACATATGAATGGTGGGTATGTATGTAAATCTTCCATAGAATAAAATATGTCATTATAGGCATGCTTTAATACTTGATGCAGAGTAAATAAATAATAATTTTATTGCAAAACTTAACACACATTAGGGGGGTGTATGCTGCATGATTTTGACTAAAGGAAAGTTTGTTTTGACGTGTTGGGATTGTAAAGTTAAATGGAATAGATGACTTTTGAATTTATAAGGGTTTAATGTGAAATAAATGCCATTCTGTGAGAATTTTAGAATGGCTGCAAATACTCAATTTTGATCAACTTGAAGCTGGTCCGAAGGGCGAATTTGAAATTCAACATTTGCATGAAAACATGATAATGCATTTGCAATCTTCAATCTTGCAATTCGTTAAGAGGCGTAAATGAGTCCAGTTTGAGCAGGGTCAGATGTTGCAAATAATATATGCTTGAATGTTTATTTGATAACTCGCATATTTAAATAATCCGCATGCTTTCATGAAAGTCCTATAAATTCAATAATTTGCAAAATCTATCCAAGAGTTATTCAGCTCATGTTGGACGTCATTTTAACACTTCTTTTATTGACTTAACTAATGAAGTGATTTTAAATATTTGTTTAGCAAACGAATGATTCATTCACAAGGACATGAAAGCTTATGTTCTCTAATTCATTGCCACAACACCTCACACGATAATTCGAAGATCAGACTTCACGAAAGGAGACTTAGTTTCAAAGCCGCCGCACTCAATATCAGCACCCCAGTGCATGATATCTAGCGGTGCCATGACGCTCCCCACCACAGTGTTGTGTTGCTTAAGAGGAAGGCGTCATAATAACATACAACTAAATGTGTGCAAAAGAGTGCGTGGTTGAGGCCATGCATATGATTTTGATGGGGCCACCGAGACTAACCCTATCCTAAGGATCCAAGAAAGCTAAAACAAGTCATTTGGAAATGATAATTTTAAGCAAAATAAAATTTAAGGATTGATCTTACTTACGACCAAAATAGTAGATGTTTCAGTTTTCAAATATATTTGAAATATGATTATAAATGATATTACTCATAAAGATATATTATTATTTTATTTAAAATATGACCTCACATACGTGTCTAAATAACCAAAATTACGTGTTTTAGATCTCTTGGAACCTTAGCAGAATCATACAAGTGTTAATTATAATGAAATAATTCACAATTCTCATTGAGATATAATCACAAGCAATGCTTATTAAGGCATTATAACCAACATCGAGTCACTCATCTAAAAAGATAATTTATCATTAGTGCTAACTCTCTTAAAACTACATGTAAATTGTGTGCTAGGTGAAAATGATATTGCTATGTAAAAATGGAACTAAATGCAAGGTGGTTTACATGATATGAATGCTAAAACTAAGTGTAAGCAATCATAATAAGGATTAAATGATATGCCAGGTAAAAATACTATACTAAATGCTAGTATTACATTCAAATAACATGTAAATTAGCATGCAATTTGCTTGACAAGTATGATCGTGTACAGTAAAACGAACATACATGAGATGCACAATCATGCTACGTGAGATGATTATGTCGAGATAAACGTGATATATTTATGACAATATATGACAAAACCATGTCAAATGACATGTTCAAACTAGGTGTACGAGATAAACAAAGCATACATAACCACACTAAGTGATGTGGTTATGTTAAGGTACACGTGCCATGTTTATAATATATGCTATGTAAAGTCATGATATGTTTATAACAATTGTTGATTCTTAAAATAAATTAAAAAAAATGTAAGAAGAAAAAAAAGGAGAAAATAAATTTAAAACTTATAACTATCTTTTCCGTATAACCACTGCCATACTATTAGGAAAAAAAAAAGAGAGATGGGAGGTGAGAGAAGAAACACTCCTCGGTTGGAATCGAAGCATCCCTGTTCGCAGAAGAGGTCCTACCTTCACACTAGCCTCCTGTTTGTTTCATGTGAAGGAAAGCCTCCTGACACTCGTCATCTCGCGATTGGATATAGCAAGAAAATCAATGGCAATATCGCGGTTCAGAGGCCCAAAATTCTCATTTTTCTTCTCCTTTCTCTCCTTTATGACCCAAGGAAAGCAACAAGGGTGTCACAATATGCGAATACTTTCGAAACTTTGATCTCCAACTCTCAGTTCGCCAACTCATCTCCAGCCCCAATCCCTCACCTGCTAAGCTAATGGGAAGCAACAACGAAATCAATGGTGTACAGAGACTTGATTTCTCCTTCTTTACTCTGCTCTGCCTTAGCACTCGCAAACCTGAAGCACTTGTCACTCTCCAGAATAGCAGCGACGGAATCGCAACAAACAAAGGACTCTGAACTCCCATCTTTCTTCTCATTCTGCACTGCTCCTATTCGAAACCATCAAGGCAGATGAAGAAAGCCCTCTTAAGTCTTGCTTTGCCTCCTTCTTGCTTTTCCTTTTGATTTTGTCGCACTTCCTTACGTAGAAAAGCTTTCACATTTGACATTTCCTCTGCACCGTCTTGCATAATGTCACTCTAATATATTTCGTCTCCCCTAGCCGCACAATATCACTCCTTTTCTCAGCTAAAAAAAAAGGTTGAAGCCTCTTCCCTTTGAAGCTGAAAGCCAAAGCAGGACCTCTGGCACATGATTTTCTCCCTACTCGCACTCGGCTAAAGAAAAGATCAAAGTTGCTCGAACCTCGCAATCCTTCCTATTGACAGACCCGAACCAAGCATTTACTAGTGCGACCTGATCACTTTATTCAACATAAAAGCCCAAAATCATGTTGAACCCACCCATCCTATACATTTTTACTATTCATTTTATTTTATTGTGCAATGTATTAAAAAAAAATATGTGTTGTGCATTTATTTTAATGCAGTCGTCGTCATCATCGTATCATTGCCACCGGCATTGCCTCAATCAGGCAGTTATAATTTTGAGGGCAAAATGGGACAGTTTTTGAAATATCTACTCAAGGATACGCGACTAACCATTCATGGGGATATTAAGTACCGTTCGGGGAAAAATAAGAGCTCAACTTTTTTAAAAATTAGGGACTTTAAAACATCCATTCGTGGGAAAGTGAGTACATTTCCGTGGGGAATTGAGTAGCGTTCGAGGAAAGCAAAGTACCGCTCGGAGAATGCTGATTTGCGATCTAAGCCTTTTGTGTAGACACATTGAAGACTTGTTGCGTACTTTAAGATCGCGAGTTAAATTTGCCCTTTTGCTCCCCAGCCGCAGTGTCTCACGACACTGACCAGCTCATTTTTTAATATAGTTGGGAAAGTTAGCACTTTCCCTGCCCCCAAACAAAGGTTGATGTCGAGAGGCTACTGAAATATTGAGTGATTTTGGACTTTTAACCCTTTTTAAATATTTGAAATTTTGGACATTGAAAATAAAATAAAAAATCACTCATTTAAATTTTAAAATAATTTGTAAACTTGATTTTTTAAAAATTTTAGGCTTTTAAGGTTTTAAAATATCAACGACATGGGCTTTTGAATATTTAGCCTCTTAGGGTCTAAGAAAAAAATTTAAGTTATGGGCTATTAAAATATAAAATTTCACTATTTAATAATGTTAGAAATTGGAATTTAAAATTTAAGCTCAGAAGACTTAAAAATAAATTAAATTCGAGCTATTTAGACTTAAGCTCCTAAGTGCAAAGGATAGTTCAAATATGAAGTTTACTTAAAATTAAAAATCACCACTGAATTTCCAACGTATTTGTTAGCAAACAGAAGACGGTCATTTTTAAGCTCCAAATGAATTAATGTAAATGCAAGAGCATTTTTGGAAATATTTCAAAATTTCGAATTATTTCAAGACATAAATTTTAAGAATATTTCCTAAACTATCAAGGCAGAAAGTATTTTAAATTTTAAATGAGTGAAGTTTTATTTTATTTTAAAAGTCTAAAGTTCCAAATATTTAAAAAAGGTTCCAGAGGTTTTGCTTTGGCTTTTAGCTTCAACAGGAAGAGGCTTAAAGCTCTTTATTTTTAGCAGAGAAAAGGTGTGACACTGTGCTACTATGGGAGATGAAATAGATTAGAGTGGCATTGTGTGAGACAGTGCAGAGGAAGTGTTGAATATGAAGATTGTGTGACCGAATCAAAAGGAGAAGCAGGGAGAGGGTGAAACAAGACTTACGAGGGCTTTCTCCATTTGTGATGATTTCAAAAAGGAGCAGTGTGGAAAGAGAAGAAAGATGGGAGTTTCGAGTCCTTTGTATGTGGCAATTGTGGCAATTGTGTCGCAGCTATTCTGGAGAGAGACAAAGACGACACACTCATGAGGGCTAATGATTTCAAAAAGGAGCAGTGTGGAAAGAGAAGAAAGATGGGAGTTTCGAGTCCTTTGTATGTCGCAATTGTGTCGCAACTATTCTAGAGAGAGACAAAGACGACGCACTCATGAGGGCTAGAGCACAACGGAGAAGGAGAAAGCGGGTCTATGTACGCCAACGAATTCGTCGTTGCTTCCCATTAGCTTGAAAGGTGAGGGCTTGAGGTTGGAGATGAGTCAGCGAACTAAGAGTCATATATCAAAGTTTCAAACGTCTTCGCATGCTGTGAGACCCTCCTTGCTTTCCTTGGGTCGTAAAGGAGCGGAAGGAGAAGAAAAATGGGAATTTCGAGCATCGGTACTGCGATCCTGTCATTGATTTTCTTGCTACCTTCAATCACGAGTGGATTGTGAGATCACGAGTGTCAGGAGGCTTTCCTTCACACAAAACAAAGGGGAGGCTTTCTTCACACGAAACAAAGAGGAGGCTATTGTGAGGGTAGAGCTTCTTCTGCAAATACGGATGCTTCGATTCCAACCGCGGGGTATTTCTTCTCTCGCCTCCTGTCTATATTTTTTTTCCTTTTTTTCTAATAGTGTGGGAGTAGTTATATGAGAAAGATAGTCATAAGTTTTAAATTTATTTTCTCTCCCTTTTTTTTTCTTCTTCTATTTTTTACTTATTTATTTTAAGAGTTAATAACAATGTATGAAATAATTGTGTTCATTGTTTAACTAGGTGTATATGATAAACAAGGCATACATAACCACATTAAGTGATGTGATTATGTTGAAGTAAATATGTTATGTTTATAACATATGCTAAGTGAAGCCATATATGCTAGGTGATATGACATATGTTAGGTGAAACATGATATGTTCATAAAATGTCCTAGGTGAAGTCGCATATACTAGGCGATATGACATTTACTAGGTGAAAATTGTGAAGGTTGGTATGGCACATAGACCAGCTTTAAAATCCAACATCACCATGTGATGCACAAACACATAGCATGAACAATGGGGACACATGCTCATGCAAAAATATTGAAAGGACAAATGAAAATGCACAAGGTGATGCTAAATCACAAGCAATACAAATATATTTTATTCAACAGTTCAAATTCACACATTTTGATGAAAATGTGTACAAGCCCATTTCAAGATGCAATCAACCCTAAACCTACTTGATGGAAAAATCCACCTTAACCAATCTCGCATAGGTTTCAGCTCAAGATAGTGAGGTGTAACAACTCATTACTACACACGATAGTAGCATGCCAACCACCATTCGCTTTATTAATAAACATGAAAAGTTTTCATAAGGAAAACTCTCATGATTTAGAGAATGAAAAAAAATGGTGCTTTCATTCTTGAAGCACAAAAGCTCCATATATCCCATAAAATTGATAGAACTATCAATGCAAATGCAAGGTTATTAGCTTCATAGCTGTAAATCTGCATATATAAAACCTTGTTAACAAAATAGGTGAAGTAAATGGCTTTGGAAAAACTCAAGAAACGTTGGAGACAAAAAGGAAGACTTCCTAACCTATGAATCTTTTTCTAGCAACATTTTAGCCTATAACTCTAACATCAACTTAGAGGGGCTTCTAAAACTAAGAAGAGAAAGAAAAGGGAAGATCTCACCACTGTGAAGTTTGACGTTGCTGATTCCTTTCTCTTCAAGCTCTTCCTTGTGTAGCGAAGTAGATGACTTCTCCTCCTCCAAAGTGCCTCCAAAATGACCTCTCACTCAGGTTTTGAGGGATGGAGAAATGGCCTTGCCTTCAAATCAAAGAAGAAATAGGAAAGGCTTTGCTCACTTTTTTCTCCAGAAGTTTTTCTCTTCAAAAAGCTCTCCGAGTCTCCAAGCACTCCAAGATGAACTAAGAAGAATGAGGAATGAAACCCTAAGTTTTAGTCCTATTAGCCATTGCATTCCTTCAGAAATCCATGGAAAGTATTGTTTAATCCACCTAGGATTGGTCCCATTAGTTCATTTGTAGATGAGGTATCAAATTCCCCTTCTATTGAACCATTCATGACTTTTCCATGCCCAATCTGGAGTGCAAGTGGGTCGGGTTGGTCCAAAAGTGAACAAAATCAGCCACATCACCAAAAATACTAGCATGGTCAGGCCAGAGCTGTCGCAATATTGCCGGCCTCTCGGTTGGTCCAGCATGGTTTTGCCTGTTTATGGCATAGTCACACCGGTTATGGGGTAATCACGTTGGTTTTAGACATGATTACGTCATTTCACGTCCACTTTTGTGCCTAAATGTGCATTAAGGAGTCTTTTTTTGGATGTTTGGACTATAGGTTATACATTAACGAAATATGATCTCAGAACACTCAAATGGTCATTATTTTAATTAGAAAAGTAAGCAAATTTGTGCAATGAAAATTTTTAAAAAGTAAGCAATTTTTTTTACCATGTACATAAAAAAAGTATTCTCACAATGCTGTGATGTTGCGATTATATTTGACCGGTAATCACATTAAAATAAAAAGCTTTTTATTCTTCTTTGGTTTGTTGTTGTTATTGGTGAAGGCTCCTTTCTTATTCTTTATGTGCTTTCAACATGCGAAAGATCTGCATGTTCATAATTATCCCTTTAGGTTTTCACAACTTGAAATAACGCCTTAATTTCTAAACATGCAGGTAAAACATATAGCTTTTGTTTCTAGTAATGGCTAGACTTGTTTGGCATCAATGTTTCATTGACAAATTTATGTGCATACAATCTCCATATTCATACAAAATTACTTCCAAGTCTGACTATCTAGCGTTAATAATTGCTGAAATTATCAATTCTAAGACAGTAATTGGCAGCATAATATTAATAAGATTTAGCCATGGATCTAGCTTAAATCTAACAAAACATCAAAAAAATGAAAAATAAATCTAAAGTATAGTCAAATCAAATTTTTTCGTGTTTCGTCTTTCTTTTTCTCGTGTTCTGTCTATATTACGACGTAAATTAGGATTTAGTAAATCTAATTACAAGATGGATTTATTCCGCCGTCGCTCACGAGCGCCTTCGTCTGTTATTGGATTTGATAAACCTGGATTTATCATATTTGTTAAATCCTAATTTAACATAAACCTAAGTTGTAGCCAAACAAAGCTTAAAAATACTCCGTTGAAAAGTAACAAATTAGAAGTTCAAAAGAAAAGAAAATATTATTAATCATAAATGAAGCAAACTCAAAATCAAGCAGCAAAAGCTCTAACTTATTCCAAGATTCATGTTCTTAGTTCACTTCAGTGAATGAACTTCGATGAGTAGATTGCACCAATACCGCGCTTGTATTGTGGCATGTATGTGAAAATAGAAAGTTTAAGGAACTCTTTTATTTACATGCATAACACTCTGTAGCAAATAAGAGAAAATATTGTAGTGAGTCCGAACAGAAACTGTTCGGACTCTAATAATACCGCGTCATTTGTAAGTGGTGGGACCCAGTTTCATGAATTAAATGAAAACTTTATTTTTTCGCGCGACCCGGTTCGAAGACCACTTGTTACATCGAAAAAAAATGAGTTGTATTATGATAATATTTAGGTGGTATTCTGATGGTATACTAACGATATCCTAATCGTATTCTGGTGATATACTTGTGGTATACTAGTTGCATTATTGTGATATATTTGTGATATTTTGGATGTATTATTATGCTATTTTTGTAGTATTTTGATAGTATTATGATGATATTTTTGTGGTATTATGATGATATTTTGATGGAATTTCGATTGTATTATGGTGATATTCTGGTTGTATTATGATGGTGGTATTCTCGTGATATTTAGGTGGTAATCATATGTATTATGGTGGTAATCTGGTAGTACATGAGTGATATTCTGTAGGTATAATTGTGGTAGCGGTTTGTCGATAACTCGAGCTTGACCCACTAACTAGAACTGACCTGAAATTTTGTACATATTCATGTAATGTTTAGATTTTTGGGTTCAACCCAAACCCAACTCAAATAATAAATGAATTAAATTTCTTGACCCGAACCCAACTCGAAAAATATTCATGTCCACTCTAACCCAGCGAGTTCACGTGTTAGGTCAATTTTTGACACCCTTAACTTGTGGTATTCTGATTGTATATTAGTGATATTTTGACGGTTATTGATATTTTGGCGATATTATGGTGATTTGTTTGTAGTATTCTGGTGATATTCTTGTTGTATTCTTGTGGAATTATGATAGCATGCTTGTAATATTCTGTTGGTATATTTGTGTTATTCTGGTTGTACGCAAATGATATTTTGGTTGTATTATCATGATATTTTTGTAATATTCTAGTTGTATTTTAGCGGTATTATGATGGTATTTTAGTAGTATAATAGTAGTATTCTGGTAGTATTATGATGAAATTCTGGTGATATATTTGTAATATTATGTTGGTATTCTAGAATATCACCATAATACAATCAGAATAGCACAAATATATCATCATATTACCATTAGAATACCACTAGTATAGTGATAGAATACCAACAAAATACCACGAATATATCACAATAATATCATCATAATATTACTAAAATATCACAATAATACTATTATAATACCATCATCATAATACCACCAAAACGTTACTAGAATCATTAATATACTATCAGAATACGACCAGAATACAACAAAAATATCACAAGAATACCTTGAGAATATCACTCAAATATCACCAAAATACAACCAAAATATCACCAAAATACAATCAGAATATCACAATAATACAATCAGAATAGCAGCTGAATATCATCATAATACCACAAGAATATCACCATAATACCACCATAATATAACTAGAATAATACAAATATACTATCAGAATATCACCAAAATATCAATAGAATAATACTATTATACTACTAAAATGCCGCCAAAATATCATTATAATATCACCAAAAATATTACCAAAATACCACAAAAATATCACCATAATACAACTCTTTTTTTTTTTCAATGCGCAACCAGTCTTTCAATCTGTTTGCGCAAAAAAAATAGTTTTTTTTTT
>NW_018164444.1:9356516-9374878 GCF_001263595.1 Phalaenopsis equestris
GAGGGGGGGGGGTGCGGAGGGGGGGGCGGAGAGGGGGCTGAGGTTGTTGTTGGAATGGGGGAGTGCATGGGATAAGAGGGTGGCATGGGAGGGCTGGGTGGCTTGGGTTAGGGTTTTGCTCATGAAGGCTAAGGAGAAGGATTGGCCCAAGAATCCTTTTGGGATTCTTAACCTTGGTTTGGTTAGGTGAAGGGTATTTCTATGAAGTAATATTATTAAGTACTAATAATATGTGTGTGAAGAGGTATATTTCAAATGATATAAATTGAATTTTGTTGCATTAAATTAAATTCTATTGTGTGGCTATAATTATGACTGTGAATATATCAAAGCCAAATTATGTTGTGGGATGGTTGTTATGATTGCATTATGTTGCATCAATGTTTAATTCCATCGTTATCATTATTTTGATTGCACTTTGTTATCTCATAGTTTGATTATGTTGTGTGATTGATTGTTAAGTGCAATGTATTGTAGTGATGCTTTATATTCAAATTATGCATGAATTTCGCTCAAATATTGCTTGAAGCTAGTTGAAATGTTAACCATACTCTTGTTTAGAAGTCGTCTAATTATTTTTTGAGCTGGTTTAAATAACAGATGAATCAATTTCGCACAACGTTTACTAATGGTCAAACTGAATTTCAAATAATATTTTAATGAAGTTCGTACAATGTTTTGTTGATGGTTCAAACTAAAGTTCTAATTCAAACTAATTCAAACATGTTGAATCTTAATGTATTCTTGAATCAGACACAAGGAATAGAGTTTAAATAAGAATATATATATATATATATATATATATATATATAAAGAGAGAGAGAGAGAGAGAGTGAGAGAGGAATGAACGGTAATCCATCGTCTAATTCATACAATAATTCTCCTATTATAGAGGATAGGGTACAATGATGATATTATATTTTTGTCTCTGATTTAAAAGATCTATGATATGATATTTCTAGTATTCTACATGTATAGCCTTGTCGACCGGCTATTTTCTGGCTTGATTAGTTGGGTACAGGTCGACGGGATCAGTTTGGTCAGCAGAGCTAGGTCAATGGTCAACTGACTGATATGTCATAGTTGACGATCCTTGCTCTCTGAGAAGCATTTGAGGCAAACATAGTATGGTTGGAGATATTGTTAAACTGGATCTTTTCTTGGATCAACTCTATTGAAGGTTAGACTTCCATCGGGTCGGCTTTTCTGTAATAATTAGCTCAAACATTCTTTTGTTCTTATTTTTTACTGAATGATTCAGGCTTGGACCATCGAATCATCGCCTTGTGCTAACTTTTTGCCTTGTCGGCTTGGTTCGAACCATACGATGGATGGTTGTGAATTCTTCTTCCTCCTTCCGCCACACTTTTCATTGGAAAATGCCTCATCTAGCCAATCAAATGGTGGCCGGTAATTTTGTATTTTAATTTAACTTGGGTTTTTAAAATTCTAAGTTAAACTTTATTTATATAATTTTAAAGTTTAATATTGAATTAACAGTTTAAATTTTTGAATTTGTTTGACATATATATACATGATTACCAAACTTTACATGCAAATGCATTTACATACCTAGCATCTAAACTTTACCTTTTTACATTCCTAACAACCAAAACATTTTATACCACATAAAAGATATCATTATGTAGACATTTAAAAAAAGAAGCATACATTGTCATGCATGCATAAGCTAGGTTGCATATATAAAATTTCAGTGCCATATAAGTAATACTTCATCCTTAACCTTCTATAAGTATATATATAAATTAAAGTTTTGGTATTATATATGTAAATATATAAAATTTCAGTGCCATATAAGTAAATCTTTTTTTATTTTTACTTCATCCTTAACCTTCTATAGGGCTGATCTGTGCCGAACCCATTGAAATTTATAATGCCACCATGCCCCAACAAAATAATTAAATCCACATACGTACATATCCCTAACTAAACACATACACTTCATAATTAATGAATAGGCACAATATAGATTATTTCATGCTTGTGCCAATACACCCTCAAGAGTTAGCATGCCAAATCATATGTTCATCAACTTCAAATGATTAAATCAAAAGCATCCATACATTCCACATATCTTAGCATAATTAACTTGTAACTACTCACACAAACATCAATTTGCTCAACCTCAAGACAAAGCTTCTGCATCGTTCTATCATATGCAGATTTCTTATATTTCAACATTATTGACTTAAGCTTACAATAGAGATTCAAACCATCTACCACTAAAACATCAATTTTTATAATCTGCAAATGATGTTTCAATGATTCCAAACATACACGTTCATATAAACCATACATAAATTCAATGCCACCTGCCACCTTCAAACATCGTTACCCTTCTCTAAAATTACTAAGATTTTGGCTAGCTGCTTTACAAAAATAAACTACCATATCATGAACAACATAATCTTATTGTATGACATTCAAAATTTAAGTGTGCATGTTTGAGACTTCAGTGCTAACAATAACAACCAATGGGGGCGAATTGACATTTTATTTTATTTTTATTTTTTTTTTTGGCAATCAATGAAATCAGAAAGCAAAAATCAAAATTACAATCAGATAGCAAATATGTGCACACATAACACACAATTGTTACATAATAAAAGCCCCAGCTAGCCCAAGTCCATACATGAACCCCACCAAACCAAAACCAAACTATGTCATTCTTCAGGCCGATACAGAAATTGTCATGGACTCCCACTCTATTTTCACCAAATACAAACAATACAAAATGAATAGCAATATATCCCTCAAGACATAACAAATCCTAAAGCATTATTACAACTCTCTCAAAGAACTGATGAAGTTCCAGGCATATGAAGTACTCAGGGCACTCATCATAAACAGTACTAAAAAAAATGTCATCTCACAATTACATGATCTGATACACAAATGGTTGGGAACACAACGATACAACTGCACACAGTGTAATTTAAACCCTAAACCATAAAACAACATAGGAAAATTTACATACATACCCAACAATTCTTTTGTATTTACATATCTAAAACCTAAAGTTTCATATTTACATGCATAACAGTTTGGTGTCATGAACCAATGATGAAAAGGTGTATTTCATTTGAAGAAAATTAGCAGAAGTGGTATTTTTTTTACATATCTAAAACCTAAAGTTTGATATTTACATGCATAACAGTTTGGTGTCATGAACCTATGATGAAAAGGTGTATTTCATTTTAAGAAAATTAGCAGAAGTGGTATTTTTCATGTGATATTAAAATTTAAGTGCTATGAAAATATGAAATTTTAGTTGTTAGATATGTCAATGCCTCAAAAATATGCCACACATTGTCAAATTCTCAAAACTGAAACATGATCAAGACGTAAAAAGCAAAACTAAGCCTGAAGGCTGAATATATTGCTTCTATCACAAAAAAAAAAAAAATTTGTAGACTAAAGAAATACTTAATAGTTTTCTGGCAGAAAAAATCAAAAATATAACATCATAAATTTTTATAATTTTATTCAATCACTCAAATAGAAAATCAAAGTACAGGAAATTAAAGGTTTAATCACTCCCATGGTTAACATAATCCTCTCAAATCAATGTTCTTGTTAGCATCAGTAGATGTCAAGCAGCCGGAATTGTTCTTCCATCCTCAAAAATTAACAATTTTCAGGAAAAAAGGAACTACAAAAGAATTTGAATCACAAAATTGCTCAGATTGAAAAAATCCTCAAAGAACAAAAGCAGCATTTTCCTGGGAGATAAGCGGCATAGGACTGGCCAACAAAGGCTCGTAATGATCAGCCCCAGCACCAGACCAACCTGTGAAAAAAGGTGATACTATATTTATAACTATATTTTTGGGTGATTTGATTATTTTATTATTTGATACAGTTGGAAAAGAAGAAACAAAAATAAAAATGGTTATATTGAAGATTTCAAGCAACTGACAAAAGGAAACTTATTTTTTTAGTGAAAAATTTATGACTAAATTTTTGGGTGATTTCATTATGCTATCATTTGATTTAGTTGGAAAAGAAAACAGAAGGGAACTGGCCATAAGAAAGATTCCCATGACTAGAACAAAAAATTACAACGGAGAAACATTTTCATTCATGCATACCACACAACTCTCATGTATTTTTATATGTAACACCCAAAGTTTGATGTTACACTTGCAATTTGTTGTCATAAACATATGAATGAAGATGTGTATTTCACTTTCAAAAAGAGAGTGATGTTGGTATTTTTGATGTGATGTTAAATATTTGAGTGGTATTCATGTAACAACAAATGTTTAGGTGTTAGATATGTATATATATGATTGTGTGGTGTGTATGTAAATAACCTTTTTTTTATTTTTAAATGTAAAGACAAAGGACAATTACAAATTTAATTCGTTAAGCTAAAATTTATCAGCAAAATTCGTCGGACCGACTAGAACTCAAACAAAGACATAGTATATCCAATTTCATCCTTATTTGTTGTCAAAGTGGGTCGATTTCATCCTTCAAAATATAAATAAATTAATTAATGCGTTTACCTGAACTACAGTAAGTAACACTACAGGCCACATTGAAAAAATATGAACTAATTCTTAGCCACATACAAGAAAAAATGAACTCAACATGAAGAGAAATTTAAGTAGAAAGAAAGATAAATAAGTGAAGAAGAAACCCGATAGCGCGAAGACTTAAAATTTTTCAAGTGTTACATGCATACCTACCTAACCACCTTACCTATGCATGAAAGGTGTATTCACTTTTAAAATTTAAAATAGTAGCATTTTTTTTATGTGATGTGAAGGATTTGGGTGGTATAATGTGAAACAGCAAAGATTAGGTGTTAGATATGTAAATGCATATGAATTGGGTGATATGTATGTAAATGTCCCTTCAAGTTCCCCCATTATGGGAGAGAACTAGGATGTCAATTCAACCATCCACTTCAAAGAAATTTAGGAAAAAGTTCCCTTCCAATTTTGGCATCAACACATGAGAGAACCTAGCAATTAGGTAATTTGATTTCGAACCATTTGATCTCTAAGATGGAAACGGCCAGCAACGGTTATTCCCATAGGAGTATAAAAATCATCATTCAAAGGATTAGTGATCAAGATTGAGAGACATGAAGTTTAGGCACTGCTCCGGGCAACCACCGACTGCTTTTTGTTTTTCCATGTGACAAGATTTCCCCACAAAAATGAGCAGTACCTGGAGGTAGATCATCGATCATGGACTGATCCGGCTCAATCAACATCTGTATAAACAACAATAGAATGAGAGGTGTGTCAAGAGAAAAATAAACTGGAGCCCGATGTGCCTTTTAAATAGTGGAGAATCTGATGGACAACATGGAGATGATACTCGTAGGGGTCATGCATGAATTGGCTTACTATATACCAACCGCATGACATATGTAGCGGTGTGTATGAACTAGATAAGTGAGTTTTCCCACAAGACGCTGGTAATGAGTCTTATTAACTGGAACAACATTGAGAACATCATATATTTTTTTTCCTTGAGATCCATTGAGACAGCCACCGATTTGCACAGAAGCAGATTGTTCTCAATTAACATGTCAATCACATATTTGTGTTGAGACAAACAAAAACCCCCGAGATGAATGAGCAATTGTCATGCTTAAGAAGTATCGGAAATGAAGGCACAGCTAGAATGCCTTTCAAAGACTCAAATGTCAATAGATCATTTCCTGTGAGCACAATATCATCAACGTAGACGATAAGAATAGCAATCTAGCCATTGCATGAATGTCGGAAAAAGAGAGTTTGATCTGATTAAGCAAGAGAAAATCATGACCCACTACTACCTTTGTAAACTTCTCAAACCAGACCCGTGGGGATTGCTTTAGTCCATATAAAAACTTTTGCAGTCGGCACACTTGCCCTGTGTAGGCAGTAGAGTCAAAGCCAGAAGAGGAACATTTACACACCTCCTTTGTAAGATCTCCATTCAGAAATGCATTCTCGACATCGAGTTGAAATAATGACCAATCCAAATTCACCGCAAGACAAAACAGGACCCGAATGGTGTTTAATTTGGCCACCGGAGAAAATGTCTCCTCAAAGTTAACTTCGTAAGTCTGTGAGTATCTTTTGGCGACTAACTGTGTCTTATTGCGTTCAAAGGATCCATCTGAGTTGAACATGATGTTAAATTCCACTGCTTTCTTAGCCTGATGAATATCTATGATGTCCCATGGATGGTTCCGCTGAAGAGCATTCATCTCCTCCATTACTGCAGCTTTCCAAACTGGATCCGCTAGTGAAGCCTTAATGGTAGTCGGGATCTGATGATCCGTCAAAGTAGTAGCAAATACTCTGTAGGTAAGCGTTAAACTGCGGAAATAGACATATTATGTCATAGAATAGAGAGAGCATGCCTAATTTTGTACCTTACTTGGGGAACTCACCTCCTCATTTGTAATAAAGTTGGAGATGTCGCTAGAAGTGGACTCAAGATCCTGCAAGGAGGTAGCAGGCTCCAGAATGGGGGCATCTGGGTCAGTGCTTCGAGTGTAAACACAGAGAGTGGGAGGAGGAGGTGGTGAAACAACAAGAATCGGAGATTCTTCGGTGGCAGGAACAATGGGAGGAACATTCATAGGAGTATGATAATAAATAATGTCCAAGAACTCTATCTCCCCCTCACTTGAGGTCGAGTTAGAAAAATAGAGAACATTTACAAAAATGAGACATCAACACTCCATAAATTTTGTTTGTAATAGGATCAAGGCATTGATACCCTTTTTAAACAGCAGAGAACCTACAAAAAACATATTTTATGGATCTAGAATCAATTTTACTCCGAGTGGGGGCAGCGTTCCAAATAAAAGTTGTGCACCCAAATATTTTGGGATCTAAAGTGAAATTGACTCGTTTGGCAGGAAAGCATGACATCAAGACTACAAGAGGGTTCATAAATTGTGAATTTTAGAGGGTAATTTATTTATGAGATAGGTGACAATCAATATGGCATCATTCCAAA
This sequence comes from Phalaenopsis equestris, assembly GCF_001263595.1. Taxonomy (NCBI): domain Eukaryota; kingdom Viridiplantae; phylum Streptophyta; class Magnoliopsida; order Asparagales; family Orchidaceae; genus Phalaenopsis; species Phalaenopsis equestris. The sequence goes on from NW_018164444.1 coordinate 9,363,513, forward strand.
TTTTTGGGACATCGATTGAAACATAATAGAGCAAACAACGTCGAGGAGATGTCTATTTTTTTCTCTCGGTTATCCTATTTTGTTGAGTGTTCGTACACAAGCTATGATGGAGTGTGCCCCTGCTCACCAAGAAACTAGAGTTAAAAAAACTCACGACCATTGTTGATCTGCAAGACCTGCATTGGAGTTTTGAATTGGATTAAAATGAAGGTATAGAAGTTTTGGATGGTGAAAACAATTTTCAATTTATATTTTAAAATATAGATCCACATCATCTGAGTGCGTTTATCAATTAAAGGAATCACCGTTTATTAGTATAGCCGACAGTGTTAGAGGATCCCCATTTTGTTGAGTGTCCATAGACGAGCTATGGTGGAGGATGCCCCTACCACTGACAAGTCACCTAAAATAAAGTTAAAATGCACGACCATTGTTGATCTGCAGGACATGAAATGGAATTTTGAATTGGGTCAAAATGAGGTGTGGAAGTTTTGGAATGTGACAACAATTTTTTATTTATCTTTTAAAGTATAGATCTACATCATCTGAGTGTGGTCATCAATCAAAGAAACCATCGTTTATTGGTGTAACTAGCAATGCTAGAGGATCCCCATATGTCACTGTAAACGAGTGAAAAAAGAGCATAAGGAGTGTAAGTGGGGTGGGTAATGAACCGATGATGTTTGGCTAACTGATACATTTCACAATTGAAACTAAAAACTTTTATTAGAAAACATTAATGGATACAAATGTTTTAAATATTAGAAATTATGATGACCTAAACGACAATGCAATAATATAATGAGACATTTAGTGACTCGAGATAAACTACAACTGTTAAGTGGCATGTCCTCAGTTCTCCGCATTTTTCCCTTGGAAGTAGTAGAGTTTGGCTACCCGATTAGCAGTTCCATTCATCATTCCTGAACAAAGATTCTGAAAGACGCAAACATTAGATGAGAAATGAGCAACGCAATGTTTGTCATACATAAACTTACTGATAGATAAAATGTTACACTTCAACAATGGTGCATGTAACAAATTCCAAATTTAAACCGACAGTTAGAACAACAGACCCTTTACCAACAATGGGACTATGAAAGCAAATTCACAATTCTAACCTTATAGTATATTAAGAAAGCTTGTGACTAGTCTGTGGCACCTGAATCAAAGATTCACGGACTATAGAAGGTAAACGATGTGTATATCATAAGAATAGTACCTTTACGGATGTGTGCAGTCGAAGGATCAGTAGAGAACTGATTGGATCTAATTAGCTTAAGTACCTCATCTTACTTTTCAGAGAGTCGGAGGATTGCAGAATATTCGGGGTAAGAGCTGGTTGAACCGTGGTAGAATCTGATGTCGTTGTGAGACCTTTAGCAACAGAGGATTTGGTCGAAGATTTGTATGTCAGTTTTCCGTGAAGCTTCCAACACTTGTCACGAGTGTGGTTGGGTTTGTGACAGTAATCACAAATGTGGTGACTTGTCCGAGGTGACATGGAAGAGGGTTGAACACTATTAAAGACCAAGGCGGATGATTCGGTTAAAGGGGGGTGGAAGTGTCGAGCATGACAAGTCTCTGACTCTCTTCGTGGTGAATCTCAATGAAAGTAGCGTGAGCGATAGGAAGAGGATCTCAGCCAAGAATATAGCCTCGAACTTCGTCAAGGTCTTTGTTGAGGCCTGCGAGGAATTGGAACATGCGATCCTTTTCTACAATTATGAAATGGAACATGTGATCCTTTCTACAATTAGGAATTGGACCATGCGATCTTTTTCTGCAGTTTTCTGGGAGAGAAAGATCGGCTAGAGAGTCTCAAGTGTAGTCATAATACAGGTAGCATTCCATACATATTGCAACTAGGTCATTATAGTAAGAGGTCACGGTCGTCGGTCCTTGATCCCTATTTTGTCTATCGGATCTTGTTAGACACCTCGTAGGGTTGGCAGGAATTTCCTGCGTCTGAGCAGGTATCACAGACTACCGTCCATAAGGCACTATCAAAAGGAACATATATGAACGACCAATCGACGCTTCCATGGAGTTGATCAGCCACGACATGACCATGGAGTTCTCCATTTCCCAAGCTCCATATGTCAAGTCAGTCTTTGGAGATTTAAAAAATGTAAGCAGCCTAATTGTAATCTTATGAAAAACAACTTTCATTTATCATTTTCTTATAACAAGTTTCTTCAAGAACCTCACCATTCTACACATCCAACTTAAACTTCGAAAATAATATCCCAAACCATAACCTTTTCTTTTAATAAAAAAAATCAAGATATATAAATATATTAAAAACAAATAGGTATCATTTGATCTTCAAGAACCTCACCATTCTACACATCCAACTTAAACTTTGAAAATAATATCCCAAACCATATCCTTTTCTTTTAATAAAAAATCAAGATATATAAATATATTAAAAACAAATAGGTATCATTTGATCTACTGCCAATGTCAAGTAAAATTGGAAAATATTATATTTGTAATTTACCATCTATTGCACACGTCTAATCCAATTTTGAATATCTTATTGATAATTGTGATAAATCAGAAAGGAGAGAAAATAATTTTGTATTTCCTTCAATTTTTGAATTGATAATACATGGTATTATATAGGAGATTACAAGGAGAAAAAATAGAAAACTGACTCATTCCTAAATTTGGAAACTATTTAACTAATTCCCTCAATTTGAGGGATTACAAATTAATTCTAATTCCCTCTATTTAAGTGATTACAAATTAATTCTAATTCCTTAATTTAAGGGATTATAAATTAATTCTTCCAACTTTATTTCCATCTCAAACACACCTCGACAATAATGAGTGTCCCTTCAATCACCACTTTAAAATTAACCATTTCATGTCCTTCCAAATTTAATCATGCCGGCCTTTGTATTGTTATTTTTGCAACATACTAGATTTACGAAATATAAGTAGCCAAATTGCAATTTTATGAAAAATGCCTTTCTTTTATCATTTTCTTATAACAAGTTTCTTCAAGCACCTCGCCATTCTACACATCCAGCTTCAACTCTGAAAATAATGTTCCAGCTATATCCTTTTCTTTTATTTAAAAAAAAAATTCAAGATATATACATAAACTGATCACATATAGGTATCTTTTGATCTACTAGGAATGTCGAGTAAAATTCACAAATTTCACGTTTGAAATTTACTAACTTTCGTGGCATACATCCATTTTTTGTTCTACCAATCACAATTGAATTTTCTTTTACAATACCTTTATAGTTACAAAAATATTTAACCTATCAAAATTCTGATTAATGATAAGTACTCAAAAATGAATATTATCTTGAATATCTTTCATAAGCAACTCTACTAACAACATAAAAATAAAAGATGTCACTAAATCTACTAGTAATGTCAAGTAAAATTGTCCTGCGCGTTTATGAATTAGTAGATCACACTACGTGCAACAAATTTCTATACTAATCACGAGTGAATAAAAAAAATTTATAATTCAAAAATATTATACCTACCAAAACCATATGATTTATGAAACTATTCACAAAAGCAGCTCACTTTTTAATAATTTCCATAAAACATCTTCACAATTAGTAATAAAAAAACAGGAATATAAGTCGATCCTTGTTATATTATTCTTCATAAAAATTCTTTAGTCACTCCAAAACAACTATGAATATTCCATCATACATAGTTTTACTATCGTTTAACTAAAGACCAATACATTTTTTCTTAAAGCTGGCCAAATCAATTCTCATATCATTTGATCTTATACCTTTTGATGGCCTATAAAAATACATTTAAATCATTATATAAATAGTTGTACAGACCAATAATTGCCTCAATACAAAATAAAAATAAAAATAAAAATAAAACAAAATTAACACTCTCATATTGCGTGTTTTTTCTAAGCCTATCTTTCATTACCCTCTCAAATAAATATAATAAACAACTAATAAAGTTGATTCTTCCAATAAAAGCAGCAATCCGCAATAACTACGTTGTTCTTAGATGTCGATAGTAAAATATAATTTTGCTATCATTAAATATACTCATAGCCTATAAGATCTCAGAGGGAGCCTTAGTTAACCAAACAATTCAAAATTCTTCAATAACTTTAAAAAATCTGGATATTGTCTAATTTGGAATAAAAAGTTTACCCACAACTATGACCATGCTTCAAACTATTTGTATCAATCTATACAATCCTTTGTGACGACAAAGATTTACTCTTCTAAAAAGAATTTGCTCAGTAAGGACAAATTTAGAAATTACTCGAAGTATTTTTTTTTTAAATTTCCTTGATAATTTGAAGGGCTAACTTATCATATACCTATTGATAAGTACAATTCGATCAAAATCCTAACTTATAATAACAAGATGATAGTCTTTTATACTTATCAACAAGAATTATAACTTTGGTTTTACTTAATATTCTTTCAAAATTTCTAGCTTCCAGGATACAAGCACTGAAAAACAAAATTGGGATTTCCAAAATCTTATTTCACACACAAATGAAGCTTCAGCATACCTGTCCCTTTCATGAAAAGGAAAAGTGGACTTTCGCATATTTCTCCCCTCGGACGGTGAGGGAAAAAGAAGACGCAGTGTTCTTCATCAACCATCGCATCAGACCCATGGGATTGAATCTAAAAAAATAGTAAAATTAAAGGAAAATTAGAAAACTAAGTTCTTTATGCCATGTAAAACTTCAATAAACCCAAAAAAAGGCTCTCTGAGCTAGTTGATACCTAGTCAGTTTTAATATTCATTGAAAGGAACAAAAAAATATCAAAACTTTCTAAACTACAAAATTTTGGGATCAAAATTACTGTTAATCTGCATGTTGATCAAACCAGAGTAATTCAGTAACAGAATTATTCAAAATAAGAAAGGAAATCAATTTTTATTAAATATAGAAACCTAGTGCATGCAACTGAAAAAGGGAAGGAAAGAGCTACTACAACCTTTTCAGTATCAAAATTAATGGATTATAACGTCATTCTTACATTCATTTTACTTCAAAAACAATTTTAAATTGACAAATCATTGGCCTTATCAGAACTGTTTTGAGGACAAATACGTAACAGTTATCTAAACTGTTTTGAGGACAAATACGTAACAATTTTAAATTGAAAACTAAGTTCTTTATTCCATGTAAAACTTCAATAAAACCAAAAAAAGGCTCTCTGAGCTAGTTGATTCCTAGTCAGTTTTAATATTCATTGAAAGGAACAAAAAAATATCCAAACTTTCTAAGCTACAAAATTTTGGAATCAAAATTACTGTTAATCTGCATTTTGATCTAACCAGAGTAATTCAGTAACAGAATTATTCAAAATAAGTACGGAAGGAAATCAATTTTTTGTGCATACAACTGAAAAAGGGACGAAAAGAGCTACTACAACCTTTTCAGTATGAAATTAATGGATTATAACGTCATTCTTATATTCATTTTACTTCAAAAGCAATTTTAAATTGACAAATCATTGGCCTTATCAGAACTGTTTTGAGAACAAATATGTAACAGTTATCCTAAAATTAGAGGGTGCACTGCACAAAAAGACAAACATCATGAAACAGATGCTACGCAATAAATCCTAAGTCGCTAAGAATTTTGCATTCATTACAAATACTTCTGAAACATTCTGGCAATCAAGTGCTAGCATTAAAAATCCTATCACAGAAAATCATAATTCAATGGTCAAACCATGGAGAACTCGTGAACTATTCTTTTTAGCAAATAACAATCTCCTCTGGTTTTATTTAAGGGAAATTTACATACATAACACACAGTTTTTATGTATCTACATATCTAACACCTAAACTTCTATATTTACCTTTATAACACTTCTGGTCTCATAAACCTATGCATGAAAGGTATATTTTACTTCTAAAAAGTAAAAGTGGTATTTTTATGTTACAAACTTGAGTGCTAGGCCATGTAAATATGTAAGTTTCGGTGTTAGATATGTAAATACATAAAAATAGTGCGTTATGCATGTAAACAAGCAACCCCCCATGATGTAAGAAGTTCATTGGTTGCTGATATAAGTCAAACAACTAATCCCATGACATTTTTTTTGCAGTTCATAGCAGAAAATGGATTCACTCTGAAAGAAAATGCCACGTCTGAGGATAAAATGAGGTAAATTAAGTTCGTATCACTAAGAAATTTCTTTTGTTCTAAAGCTAAGAACACGCAAAAAAAAGTCTAAAAACAAACTACCCATTCTACATTAAACTATATTAGGGACCAACAGGATGACTTGGTTTAGGTGAAAGCTCTCCTCATGACGTTTAATATTTTAAAAATCATTTTATCAGATGCCGAACTGAACTATTTCACGTTCATCCATGCAACTTCAAATAGTTTTTAGGAAACAACTGATTCATGAGCAAAAACTTATTAAGATTTCTATGCACTTGCTTTCAGAAAAGTGTTAGCTCCTTCGTCAATATTAAAAATATTAACAACGTAAATGCAGATGGTTGTCTATTTTTTGTTCAATAATCAGATAAGTTTCATTATTTTTAATAAACACCTAACTGATAAGAAATTAAATTTTCTATTCAAAATCAATCATCAGCATAATCATATTAGCCAAATCCCACCTATTTGGGTGGCATTATCAGATACGAAACATTGAATTATGCATTATTTTTCCCATGATTTTCAGCAATCAAATGAACCTGGATTCAATAAATTATGGATTCTTATGATTGCTTTAATCAACGTTATAAATAATAAAAAATGAGTCTGATTGTTGTTCTTCGGTTTTTCCATTAAAAAAGCTGACATTGTGATCTTCATGATAACATTTGGTCAGAGTCTGATTGTTGTTCTTTGTTTCTTCCAAAAAAAAAGTTGGGTCTATATTAAGAATATTAAAAATGTAAATGCCGGTGGTCATCTATTTTTGGCTCAATAATCAGGTGAGTTTCATTAATTTTAATAAAGACCTAACCGATAAGAGATTAATATTTCTATTAAAAATTAAATATCATCAGCAACAACATCTTAGCCATATTCCACCTATTTGCTTAGCTCATTGTGTTTAGCATAATTTTTTTTTTAGATTTAACCTTTTGTTTAAATATGAGTAATAGAGTATGACATGTTTATAAATGATGTGGGTAAACTGAAATAAACTAAATTTGACAATTTTTTTTTTTATAGTGACTCTTTTAATTATGTTTGGATGATGATTAAATGTTAAATCTAGTAAAGAAATATAATATATATGATTTTTATCGTCTGACCGTCTTTTGTCATCTTGGAAAATTCCAAATATTGGGCCAAGTTGTAGCGCTCACCAAGAGGCATGCCTCAAATGGCATAATTTTAAGATTTCCATACATAACCCCCAATTCTTATATATTTACCTATCTAACTTCTAAACTTCAATTTTTACAACATCCACCTTACCTTTTACAACATCCACCTTACCTTTCATGAAAATATGTATTTCACTTTTTAAAAGTTAAATGGTTATATTTTTGACGTGATGTTAAAGATTTGGGCAGTATAAATGTAAAAAGTGAAATTTTAAGTGTTAGATATGTAAATACATGTGAATTGAGTGGTATGTATGTAAATGCCCCTAATTGCAAATGATGCTCTCCTTTATCATCTTTCGCTGTGCACCCATCCGCTCAAGTTGCATCATCAAAATCATTTCACTATATTCTGTGTCAATTAAAAATATTATTATCAGCCAAATTGTGATAAATTGCTAAAGAGATGCACCGTGATTTCTCGCAAAAAATCACACAAAATTTAGATGATGATGTCATGCATATATATCTTATAGTAACTATAGATTTGGAACTCCGCAACCACTCTTGTTTGTTATGAAAGTTTGAATATGAAGATGATTTCTCGAATGTCGCGGAGCGTGACAAATGTCTCTGAATATCCTCCAACAAATCGCAAGCATGCTAGTACCATGGAGATCTAAATGAATTACAAGAGAGAGAAAGGAAATTACAGGACCAAGCTGGTGCTTCAGAATTTAAAGTTCAACTTGATGACATCAAATAATAAACTAATATTACAGGACCAAGCTGGTGCTTCAGAATTTAAAGTCCAACTTGATGACATCAAATAATAAGCATTCCTTAGGTGATCTAACTCATGAATCAATGAGGCCAACTCACTACAAGGCTTAAAACTAGCTTCTTATTATAGTTCTTAGGGAATATCTCTCCAGCTACAGGCAAGTATCACCATGCTTCACTTCTTAAATTGGCCTTCAATTCTTAAAAAGTATAAATAACCCCTCACTACTCTTCTATAAGCTCTATATCAAAGCTAAGCTCTTTAGTTTTCCTCCTATGCTCTTATTTTCAATTAAGAGATTGAATGAAGAAGAGAACATAGGAAAGGGAAACGTAAAAGTTTGAGTGAGAAATAAGAGAAGATATAAAAGTAAAATAAGGCTAATTATGAATATAGTGGACAAAAGATCCTCAAGAGCCTTAATTCATCCTTAGATCTTCTCCTACTGTCTGCTCAAAAACCGATGAACATCACACAAGATACAAAAAATCTAAAGCTTACTCAAGCAACTTGGCTGAGAATAAAGTGTAAGAAATGCAGAATGAGAATTTAATGGAAAGGAGAGAAAATTTCGGAACAAAAGGAAAATGATTTCAGCCAATGAAGGGAGCATTCACCAAGAAGAAACCCCGAGTAAAATGATGGAATGGAAATCCATACACTAAACAGATCGATTTTATCATTTAGAAAAAAGTAACATTCGAGTTTAATCTGGTACAAGACACCAAATTTCATACCGAAGACGAAATAAAGGCATTAACAAAAGGTAATGTATGAATACTCATCAAAAATATAAAAATTGAAGCCTGTCAAAAAATGAAAAGAACTGGCAGATTATCATAATGCATCATGAAAATATCCCTTCAACCAGTAAGCAAAGAGAATATCAACTTAAAACAACTAAAACGATTTGAATACAATAACATCAAAGGAATTTACAAACATACACCCAATTCCTATGAATTTACATATATATAACAACTGAAGTTTACTTTTTTAAATTAATACCACCCAAATCTTTCATATCACATAAAAAATATCACCATTTTAACTTAAAAACAAGAAATATAAAAATTGAAACTTAGATGTTGGATACGTAAATACATAGGAAATGAGTGGTATGCATCTAAACCTCCTAACAACAAAAGGCACTCACCACAAAGATTTCACGCTTGAATTCCGTTGCCAAGTTCTCAATTGCTATGTCATCTCCAAAAGCCGCAGCACGACCATCTCGGTTCTCATCTATGGTTAATAATCCCTCCTCTGTATATTGTAGGGTGATAATGTCATACTCATCCTCCATGGAGCCAGAAATGGACATAAATTTAGCCCAACTATGCACATCATTTACTGCAATACATCTTTCCTGGTAAATAGATTGCGCTGCAACTTCCCTAAAATAGAAAATCAGCCAAAGTTAAAACTAAATATTAATACCATTTCAAATCATTATCATGCATTTAAAATAATGGGAAATTTACATACTAGCACACAATTCTTATGTATTTACATATCTCACACCTAAACTTTCATGTTTACATAATAATTATGTGTCATGTATGTAAATGCCCTAATAATATAATCGCTTCATTAGACGTATTAGGAAGACAAAGAAACTGAAATAAATATACATTCTAAACGAGAAACATCCAAATACGAAAGAATAGAGAAAAGGAAGAACAACTCTTTATAAATTTGTTGATGAAATTGTTTCCGGAAAGCAATAATACATGAGATCATAGCAAGAAATAAACATCACGAAGCATGAATCAAGTATCATTTCCGTTTGGGAGAATAATTTTGAGATCATTGAAGATTTAACTCATCGTTTTTAGCACAAAATTCAATTTTCCTGAACGAAAATATCAAAAGCTGGAAAAAATAAATAAATAAATAAAAGGCACGAAATCTACCTCTGCAGGCCTAGATCTACAAGTTCCTGTATGGCAGAGTCAAGCGCTTCGCGATCCGCCTTCCTAGCGAGCAGCTTCACCTCCTGAACAACATGGACTCCCCATCCTACCTGTAGATCGGGTGAGTAGAGGTGGCGGACGGCGGCATCGGCAGCTTCTCTACCCGGGCCATTGCTCGATCCGTGGTCCTCCATGAACCGCCTCACCGTCCTCAGTCGGAGATCTCTGACCCCAAGCTTGGCTCCCATTGCCCGTCTAGCCGCCGTAAAGAGGCAGTTCCCATCACTCTCCACGTCGCCACCGTGAGAAAGTCTGAACGCCATCCCCGTAGCCACCGTACCTTCCTGCGTATTCTTCCAGTAAACCCCTCTCGCGCAAATGCTCTCCAGTTTTCGCCGCTGTTGTTCCTCAAGCCCTCTAACCGCGTCCCACCCCCCATTCGAGACCGATTCGGGACCCACTCCCGCCGCCGGCATGCACGAATCCGGCCAAGGTAGGAGTAGAGGAGGCGGTCTTAAGGATTCGGTGACTGCAGTCGAATCACAGATCAATTTCCCCATATCGGTTTTAGGGTTTCCCCAACCCTGCTCGCTCTCGCGCAGAGGAGAGATGAGAGAGAGAGAGAGAGACAGAAGCGCGAAAGCGTCCGTTATCAATGGGCAGTGGGGACAACGTGCCACGTGGGGAATTCTAGTGGTGCGAAAGGAAGCTCTAAATGGTCCGCCGGGGCAGCATAAGAACATATCCGTTGGTGGCTTGCTTTTCTTATTGGCCGGCAGACAAGGGCCAGCTGGAAGAAGATGACGTCATATGCCACTTTTTGACCATGGCTTCGAAGTCAAGGGTTGAGCGCTTTTACTTCTTTTTATATATTTATTTACAAATCTCCCAATTTCAACAAAAGCTTCATTTTGGCTGACAAATGATGGGTATAAAGTTTTTATTATATATATATATATATATTAATTAATTAATTTATTTATTTTTATTTATTTATTTATTTATTTATTTAGGAGAATAATTAATTTAGAGAATGAGAGTTTTAAGTGTAGGACAAAAAATTCAATCACCGGATCAATATCGTGTTTGTATGTATCGTGCTCTTTATTTGGATATTTAGATTTTTTTTATATTTTTTTCTCTTGATAAAATCCCAGTTGCTTTCTTTTTTATTGTCATCGAATGGTTTCATATGAATTCCTCCACCTTTCTCATTTCCTCTCTTTTTCTTTCTCTCGGTCTTTGCTCGAGTCGAGTCCTGCCCTTAATCGGAAAGGATTGATTTCGTCAAATTTCTCTAATTCTTCTAACCCTTAACCTCTCTTGTATATATTATGTAAAGGTTAAAAAGTTTTTAATAGCTCTTGAAATTGAAAAAAGCTCTTAAGAGA